>NW_016107474.1:1672257-1673654 GCF_001604975.1 Cebus imitator | reverse complement strand
GTCACCCAGGCTGGAGTGCAGTGGTGCGATTGTGGGTTACTGCAACCTCTGCTTCCTGGGTTTAAATGATTCTCCTGCCTCAGCCTCCTGAGTAGCTGGGATTACAGGCATGTGCCACCACACCTGGTGAATTTTGTCTTTTTTCATAGAGACAGGATTTCACCATGTTGGTCAGGCTGGTCTTGAACTCCTGACCTCAGGTGATCCACCCACCTCGGCCTCCCAAAGTGCTGGGATTACAGGTGTGAGCCACCGCTCCCAGTCCCCCTGCCTTTAAGCTGCAGATGTTTTCCAAGTGTCTGCATGTGTCAGGCCCTTCTCTGGGCAAAATAGAAAATGAACACTGTCCAGGCTTGACGGAGCTTAGAGCCTGGAGAGCAGGGCGTTGGAGAAATCCCTCAATATTTTACAGTTGCCAGTGTCTGTTTCCTGGGACTGCTACAACAGATGACCACGAAAGGGAGGGCTTCAAACACTGGAAACGTATTTTCTCCCAGTTCTGGAGGGCAGGAGTCTGACATAAAGGTGTCAGCAGGGCCTCATTCCCTCCAAAAGCTCTTCCAGCTCCCAGAGGCTCCAGGGGCTCCTCACCTTGATGGCCGTGTGACCCAATCTCTGCCTCCCTCTCTCCTGTCTCTACAAGGACACTCCTCATTGGGTTGAGGGCCCATGTGGATGATCCAAGATGACCCCACCTCAAGCTCCTTAATGATACGGGCAAAACCTATTTTCACTTAATTACCTTTTCCTTGTCAACATCTGCAAAAACTGTTTCCAACAAGCCACATTCACAGGCTCTAGGGATTAGATGTGGAACGAACTAATTGTGATGGATTCAGACAGTGGACTGTTAGCAAAAGGCGCCAGCCGCCTGTGTGCACAATGTGGATCCATCTCGCATGCGCGGCGGAGCAGGGGGAGCCGGGGATGTTACAAAGGTGGGAAACACTAGACAAGTGGTTCGTGCTGGGGATGGATGGAGACAGAAAGGGGACCCGTGGGACCGTCCAGGGTGAGGGTAGGGTTTGGCTGGCACATGTGCATTGCCGAACATCTTCCAGCAATACACTGAAGCTTTTGTGCATTTTACATGTAAATTTTTGCCCCGTAAGAGAAAAGGTCTATGAACAAACGAACATCAAGCTCTAATGGATGGGAGGCACGCCAGACTATTCCAGAGGATGCACATGGGTATCTGCGACTTGCTTCAAAGTGCAGTCCCTTAAGATGCACCAATGTCTGCACAGAGGCATGGGTGGCAGGGTGGAGAAGCAGTGAAGCAAGCACAGCGATGTGCCTTGAGGGAGTCGGGTGGCTGCCCACAGGGGACATTCACTGTAGAATTCTTTCAACTTTCCTGTATGTCTGCAGTTTTTTTTTTTTTTTTTTTTTTTTTT
>NW_016107474.1:1647879-1671327 GCF_001604975.1 Cebus imitator | reverse complement strand
AGCCACCGCGCCTGGCCTCAGAACACCATTTCTTAAGCACTCATGTGCTGAGCTGAGTGTGTCACAGGCCTCGTTCAGTCCTGACGTGTCACAGCACCCCTGCAAGGGGGAGCAGAGCCGCCCCCATTTCACAGATGGAAAGCAGGGGTTGCCAGCCTGCCTCATGCCACAGCAGGTGCGTGGTGGTTACAGTCGAAGCCCAGCTGTGCCCAGTCCTCATCAGACTCCTAGCCGCCACGCTTACTGCCTCTGCACCCACAACCCAGGCGATTTCAAGAGAGTAAACTATGGGTCTCTGATGTCTCATTTGTCCCACTGAGGCAGGATGGTCTCAGATTCCCAGGTTCACAGCCTAGAGGTAGTGAGGTCTGTGACCTGCTCTGCAGAAGTGGCCTGCTCTGCAGCTCTGTTGCAGATTGGGTGGAGGGGAGGACAGTGACATAGCTGGTAGAGTCCCCCTCCCCCATGCTGTCAGCAGCTCTGGCCTCTGTGGGCAGAAGCCATGTGGAGGGTGTGTCGGAGGGGTGGCTGGCTGGGGGTGGGTGGGCTGCGGGCACACCCCAGCTCCTGGTTCTGCTCCACAGGTCTCCTTGGTCTTCCTGGTCAGCGGGCTGGTGATCCTGGGCTATGCTGCCGCTGTCAGTGGCCAGGCCACATACCAGGGTGTGGTTAGGGGACTGTGTGGCCCCGCCATTGGGAAGCTGTGTGAGGCCTGCTTCCTCGTCAACCTGCTCATGATCTCTGTGGCCTTCCTCAGGGTGATCGGGGACCAGCTGGAGAAGCGTAAGTACCTTTGTGGGACTTGAGGTGGCCCAGGGTGCTGGACCCCTAATGACCTCTTGGGGCCTCCGGTTGGTGAGCAGGATGAGGGGCCCTGGCCTGGGCTCTGAGGGACAGCAGAGGCTGACACCACACCTGTGTTCCTAACATGGTGGGGAAGGGAGGCTCAGAACAGGTAGTCACCAGTGGGATGAGAATCATAGCGTGCACAAGTGCACAAGAGAGGTTGTGGCCACAACTGGGATGTCCAGTGGGGACAGCTCATTTCACAGATGAGGAAATGGACCAACAACAAGAAGCCCTTCTCAGAACCAGTAACACTTTTAACTTTGGGATGGCTGTGGCTCTTAGCCTTCACGCATCCTTGGCCTCTAGTTCCTAAGATTTTCCCTCTAAGCACTGCTTTAGCTGCATCTTACCAATTCCGTTATGTTCTGTTTTCATTGGTCTTATTTCTCATGAGTGGAAAACTTAAAATACTTGCTAATTTTCACTGTGGTTTCTTTGGCTCATGAGATGTTTAGAATTGTGGTGTTTAATTGCCAGTTATTTGGGAGTTTATTAGATACCTTCGTGGTTTCTACCTTAATTTGCATCGTGGTCAGGGAATACACACTGTGTCATTTCAGTCTTTGGAGATCCAGTGAGACTTGCTCTGTAGCCCAGCGCATGGTCCGTCTTGAACTCTTTTTGTGCTCTTCAAAGAATGTGTACTCTGCAGTTGCTGAGTCCATTAGGTCAGGGTGGTCAACAGCTATGTTAAGGTCTTCCATAGCAACCATAGTAATTTGCAGGTCTAGTTATTCTATCAATTCCTGAGAGAGGATGTTAAATGATGTTAAAATCGCCAGCTGCGATTGCAGATTAGCCTATTTAGTTCTGTCAGTCTGCATGCTTCACGGTCTTTGAAACGCTGAGCAGGTATATCCTTTTATTGTTATGAAGTATTTATCTCTGGCGTTGAATTTTCTTCTCTACTATTAATATAGCCACGCTAGCCTGCTTAAGACTAGTGTTTATATAGAAGTTCTCTTCTCATTTATTTATTTCTTTATTTTTTGATGGAGTTTTGCTCTTGTCGCCCAGGCTGGAGTGCAGTGGCACGATCTCAACTTATTGCAACTTCTGCCTCCGGGGTTCAAGTGATTTTCATGCCTCAGTCTCTTGAGTAGCTGGGATTACAGGCATGTACCAGCATGCCCAGGTAATTTTTGTGTTAGTGGAGACGGGGTTTCTCCATGTTGGTCAGGCTGGTCTGGAACTCCCGACCTCAGGTGATCCATCTGAGTCGGCCTCCCAAAGTGTTGGAATTACAGGCATGAGCCACCTCCCCTGGCCCATTCTTTAACTTAGAATCTAACTGTGGTTTGGGATTGTGTGTGTGTGTGTGTGTGTGTGTCCTTTTTTGCAACATCAGCCTGAGAATGGCCTGGGATTTTAAAATGCATTTCTCATAGACAGCATATGCTTAGGTCTTGGTTTTTTATCCAACTTGACAGTCGCAGACTTCAGATTGGAATATTTAGACTTGTAATTGGAATGTGATTGTCGAGAGGGTGAACTGCAGTCTACCGTTTTGCCATTTGTTTGTTCGGTGTGTCTCTGGACCCATGAAGCTAAGGCCCCTGACTGCGGGGTATTGAAACAGAAGGCTGCTGTGTCTTGGTTAAGACTATCTTACATCAGAAAGAGCTGAGATGGGCATATCTGAACCTCTTAATGGGTAAATGGGCACAGAAATGTCCTGCCCACCAATGACAATTAGAGTTGGTCTGAAGTGTCAACACTGGGGAACGGTAGCTTTGCTGTGTTAAGAAGGATTCTGAGCCTCACCATGAGCACAGCCCCCTCACTGCTAAGAGGATGGATTAGGATATGGGCCACCCCATGTCTGGGTGGATTGACTGTGGTGGAGAGAACGTTCGTTGTATATTTCTGGTTAGATATTTGGGGATGTGTCTGCATAGGGAAGGCCAAGCTTCTGCGAGGGAGTGCTAGACAGAGATTGGAGTGCTTGGGGGAGCCATGGAATGAGGTCCACATGACCTTGTCTTTGATGCTGAAGATCTTGTGCCCCAAGGAACGCTGGGTTTAGGAAGGAGCTGGTGTAGTCCTGCTCAGGCCCCAAGGACCCTGGCTATGGGAAGTCCAGATGCAGACAAAGGGACTGCCTCATCCCATGCCGCCTGGAGGTCCAAAACCCACCCACGATCCCAGTGCCCTCCTTGAGGGCATGCATTCCCTTGGCATCTCTGGCCCTCCCACGTGGGTGCTTCTGTGAACTACCTGCTTGTGGAACTTCCCCTGCCTCATTTTGTAGACAGGAGCTATTCTCACAGGTATTCATTGCTTTGCGTGAGTGCCCTTGTTGAGTGAGAACAAAGGGGCATTTATGACACCTCAGTGCCAATGCCCACCTCCCCTACCCCTTACCTGCCCAGGTGGTTCCCAGGGGCTCACACTGTGAGCCACCCTCCCACTCTCCTATGCTTCCCCTCTCCATGTATCTGGCCTCTTAGATTGGTTCCAAATCATTCATCCTACTGTGGCAGAATGAAAATGTCCCAAGATTCTTTGGTGTTCTTTCCATGGAGTGGTCCGTAGGGCCTGTGTCCCTTGCCTTAGAATTAGGCGGGCCTGGGATGGCTTTGCCCAGCAGTATGTGGGAAGTGGGATGCTGTGCCAGTTAAAGGGCCTGGCTTTTAAGAGGCCAGATAGCTTCTGCCTCGGGCTCTGGAATCCCCTAGCTGCGTGGAAGAAGCTGGAGGTGCCTGTTAGACATGCCCATGTAGAAAGACTCCCAAACTATAGGGAGCCCAGGTGTACCCACCAGGTACCAGGTGTGGGCGTGCCATCGTGGGCTGTCCAGACCAGCCCCACTGCCAGCCCGGTACCCCCAAGTGGCCCCTGCCAATGCTGTGTGGAGTAGGATTGGCCCTGTACTAATTCTCTACCTACAATCAGTGACATGATAAAGTGGTTCTAAGCCACTGTGTCTGGGGTCATGGTTTTGCTGCAACCATGGGGACCTGCAATGCTGATGCACAGCAGCCTGGCACTGCCCACTCAGCAGCCAAAAATCTACTTCAGACCCGCATTTGACCCCAGGCACCACTGGGTTCCTGAGTGAAACCAAAGGGTCTTTGACCAGATGGCGTGCCTGGTCATCCCCACATCTCAGGCCTTAAGATGGTGCTGGGCCTGGCATGGTGGCTCACTCGTGTAATCCCAGCACTTTGGGAGGCTGAGGTGGGCGGATCACGAGGTCAGGAATTTGATGCCAGCCTGATCAACATGGTGAAATTCCATGTCTACTAAAAATACAAAAATTAACCAGGTGCTGTGGAGAGTGCTTGTCATCCCAGCTACTCAGGAGGCTGAGGCAGGAGAATCACTCGAACCTGGGAGGTAGAGATTGCAGTGAGCCGAGATCGAACCACTAAACTTGAGAGCTTGGGCAACAGGGTGAGACTCTGTCTCAAAAAAAAAAAAAAAAGGGCTGAGCTCATGGAAGGAGCTCAGCAAACGTTTGTTGAATGAATTCATGTGTCAGGGTTAGTTCCCGCATGGGGCATGTGACCTGTCTCCATCTGGCTTGTGATCCCATCCCCGGGCTCCTGGGGCTGGCTGAGGGCTGAGTCCAACCCCACCCAGGGTTCAAGGGCCATGCAGGAGCCAGGAACCCATGGCATTTTGTGCTTTGTGGCTCAGCTCTCCCTGTGTCTCTGCCAGTGTGTGACTCCCTCCTGTCTGGCACACTGCCTGCTCCGCGGCCCTGGTACGCAGACCAGCGCTTTACCCTGCCCCTGCTCTCCATGCTGGTCATCCTGCCCCTGTCTGCCCCACGGGAGATCGCCTTCCAGAAATACACAAGGTAAGGGCTGGGGATGCTTCCTGGTGGGGGCCCCCACCTCACTGAGCATTCGTGTCAGGGTTTCTGTCAACCTGGGGTTAGAGGAGCTGGGGGATTGGCCTTCCCATTTGGAGAAGGGAAAAACAATAGAAGATTATACAAGTAAAATATATTCATACTGGAGAATGCAAGCCAAAAAAAGCAAATGACCTGTAACAACATCAGCGATACTGACGGTTTATTTCATTCTTAGACTTTTTGCACATCGGCGCAGAGAGACAGAGACACCTCCCCCCAACACACACACGCACACACGAGCGCACATATACAGAGGTGGTTTTTCATTTGGTGGCTGAGGCTCTGTATACATTTGAAGAAATAAAGCTTGGCAACAATATCCATCACTCTCTGCTGCCTGCCCTTCCCCTGTTGTGTATAGAACAATAGACATTGTGTAGAAACAGCAGGCGGCAAACCTGAGCCTCCCCCAGGCCTCTGCCCTGCAAGGCGCTTGTGACACTTGGACCGAGCCAGCAGGGCTTGTCCCCTCTCCAGTGTGACTGAGCCTGCTGGGGTCTTGACTTAGGCATCAGGCTGAGTGGCTGACTAGCTTTTGCTGGTGGGAAGGAAATTATATTACAGCTGCCATCAGGTGCCATTAAGAATTCTGTACATCTGGGCCGGGCACAGTGGCTCACGCCTGTAATCCCAGCACTTGGGGAGGGTAAGGCGGGCGGATCACAAGGTCAGGAGTGCAAGACCAGCCTGGCCAACCTGGTGAAACCTCGTCTCAACTAAAAATGCAAAAATTAGCTGGGTGTGGTGACGCACACCTGTAGTCCCAGCTACTATGGTGGCTGACGCAGGAGAATTGCTTGAACCCAGGAGGCAGAGGTTGCAGTGAGCTGAGATTGTGCCACTGCACTCCAGCCTGGGTGACAGAGTGAGACTCCATCTCNAAAAAATACAAAAATTGGCTGGGCGTGGTGGTGGTCGCCTGTAGTCCCAGCTACTAAGGTGGCTGAGGCAGGAGAATTGCTTGAACTCGGGAGGCAGAGGTTGCAGTGAGCTGAGATTGTGCCACTGCACTCCAGCCTGGGTGACAGAGTGAGACTCCATCTCAAAAAAAAAAAAAAAGGAATTCTATACATCTGCTCTCTGGCCCTCAAAGGAGCCCTGCCCCACGAGTCCCACTGTACAAATGAGGACGGTCAGGTGGAGGTGGAGAGCTTGGCCGGCACCTCACTGTCAAGGGCAGAGCTGAGATTTGGATCCTGCTGTCCCTCCTGTCCATCAACGGCACGTCACCCACTGTGCAGCCCCTCACATGGTCACTGTGTGTTAGCATCCTAGGTACGCTGGCCGCCTGTTACCTGGCCCTGGTCATCACAGTGCAGTACTACCTCTGGCCCCAGGGCCTCCTGCGTGAGCCCGGTCCTTCACTGAGGTGAGTCTGGGGGAACAGCTTCCGGTGGCCGCCGAGGGGGGGCCCAGCTGGGGAGTCTGCGAGGGGAGTCTTGGAGGAGAAGCCCCTCATGCTCCCTTCCATGCAGGTCTTCCCATCTCTGATGCGGTGAAGCCAAGGGAGGGTCCCTTTCCTTCTGCAGCAGAATCCTGGCTTCGGCTAGTGATGACCCAGACAGGACAAGGGATGCAAAACCGCCCAAGGCCACGGCGGCCTAGGGGTCATAGGCTGGTGTGGACTTGTCCCCACAGTGTGGAGGTGCAGAACCTGGCACCCAGCCAGCTGCATGTGCCAGGGCAGGGGAACAGCGAGGAGCTGGTGGGGCCGGGCTGGCCCAAACAAGGGCAGAGAGTGTGGGCGGGGATGTCATGTGGAGATTCAAAGCCATGGCGAGGACTTTGGTCTTGCTCTGGATGAGCTGGGAGGCTTGGCAGTGTTTTGAGTACCGCAGGGATGCGACAGGCCCTGTTTTTAAGAGGATCACTTTGGGCAGGGTATGGTGGCTTATGCCTGTAACCCCAGCACTTTAGGAGGCCAAGGCAGGTCGGTAACTTGAGGTCAGGAGTTCAAAACCAGTGTGGCCAACATGACGAAACCCTGTCTCTACTCAAATACGCAATTTAGCTGGGCATGGTGGTGTGCACCTGTAGTCCCAGCTAGGCAGGAGGCTGAGGCAGGAGAATTGCTTGAACCTGGGAAGTGGAGGTTGCAGTGAGCCGAGATTGCACCACTGTACTCCAGCCTGGACAACAGACCAAGACTCCATCTCACAAAAAAAGCAATGAAATCAAAAGACTCACCCTGGCTGTTCTTGGGTCTTTGGGAGCCAAGGGCAGCCACAGAGGCCAAGTGGGAGGCCCCTGCCTCGGTTCCAGGTCCCAGCCCTTCGTATGTGCCTGAGATCAGATTTCCCAGTGGCAGGGCTGGTTCATGGACATGGGACCCATGCAGCCACCCAGGCCCCATGCTCAGTTTTACCCTGCTGTCGCCATCTTAAAATCCTGAATCGCTGTCCACCGAGGGTCCCCACATGTTCCTTTTGCACCTGGCCCTGTGAATTCTGTGGCCAGTGCTGCTGGCGGGTTGGAAGGTGAGTAAGAGGGAGAAGAAAGTTAGGGTGACTCAGAGCTCTCAGCTTGGACAGTGGGAGGGATGAAGATGCCCATTCCCAGATTAGACAGGACAGAGAGGGGTGGGCGCCTGGGAGCAGCTCAGGCTGGAACAGTCAAGGGGGAGCTAACCTTGAGACATCAAAGAGGGAAGTCAAGCAGCTGGGGTGTGTGTGTGTGTGTGTGTGTGTGTGTGTGTCTGTGTCTGTGTCTGTCTGTGTCTGTGTCTGGAGTTGAGGGAGAGAGGTCTGAGCTGCAGGAGAAACAGGGCTGACTGGCCTGGAGCCGGCGTTCAAGGTTGTTCACCGAGCCCGTGGTAATCCAGCACTGGCAGGTGGCAGGGGTGAGGAGGACCTGCTAAAAACAGGAGACGGTGAGTTAGGAGATGCGAGTGTCCGAGGGCTGCTGTGACAAGTGACCACACACTTGGTGGCCTAAAATACCAGAAGTGTCTCTCCCTTCTGCTGCCTGGAAGTCCAGAGTCAAAGTGTGTCAGGGCGTGCTCCCTCTGACGGCTTCACGGGAGGATCTTTGCTGCGTCTTCCCGCTTTTGGGAGATGCGGAGATCTGTGTTCTTGGCTGGCAGACACATCACTGAGTCTCGGCCGTGATCCTCATGCCACGTGGTCTCCATGCGTGTTTTCCCTGGCAATAAGGGTAGTGTGCATTGCATTCAGACCCACCCTAAACCAGTATGATCTCATCTTGTTTTCACTAACTACACCTGCAAAGCTCGTCAAAGGAGGCTGGGGACCAGGCGGGGATCCCGAGATGCTGGGCCTGGAGGTTGTCCTCATGCACCCCTCTATCCTCTTAGGTGGCTTGGACGGAGCTCAAACCATCCTTGTGCTATTTGGGATCATTGGAAAGATGCTGCGGGTGCCCCCCTATTACCAAACCGCACTGGGGGCCTGGAGTCTTTAAGAGGGAAGTGGGGAGTTCTTTCTTGTGCTTTCCCTGCCCAAACAGACCATGCCATGTTACCACATGTCAGCAAAGACATATTTAGGAAGTGCAGCCTTTAGCCAGCATCCTTTTCCATTTGCAAAAGCCTGGTCACAGACACTCATTGAAAATGCATCTCGCAGCCACGCTCTGTTGCTGTTTCCCGGCATCCTCTGAAATGCACGCTTGCAGCCGGGGTTCGTTCCGGTGTGACCCTTCTCTAATGAACTCCTGTTCTTCTCTGTTTACAGCGCTGCCTCCTGGACCTCTGTGTTCAGCGTCTTCCCCACCATCTGCTTCGGGTTTCAGGTAATCTGAGGATCTGTGTTGAAGACTGGCATATTTGCAGAGGCTGTGGGTGACGCTCTGCTCCCTTGGGAAACCTTGGTTTTCCTGTCAGGGAGGAATTTGAGGACTTCTCCTAGGATACAGTGGGCTCTCTGCCGTCTACCTGTGGCCCCCAGGCTGTTTTCCGAGACCGTGAGAGCGGGTTGGTGTCTGGGCTCAGCGAGGTGGGAATTGCCTTGAACTTGGGAATGCAGCCCCCACCCATGGCCAAGAGCAGCACTGTGTTGATTGGGTCTGAGGTAGTTGTGGGGACCTGGGACCTGTCCCCTCCTCTGCAGAACTCCCACAGAACTGTGATCAGGCCTGAGGCCTGGAGCCTAGAGCTGCCCGGTTAACTCTGGCAGGTCACTTGTACGCAGGGGGACTCTGCCCAGGGCCTTGGGAAGGAAAGTGCCCGCCTCCTGATGGGTACAGGTTAGAGGAGCCGGAAGGTGCACAGGTGGTTGATTAGAGAGGGGAAGCGGGCAGAAATACTGAATTTTTAATGGCATGTCATGGGACGGAGGATGGGGCTCTACAAGTAGAATCCTGGCAGAGGGACAGAGTCGTAGGTGTCCATTCAAGGCGGTGGGGTTTGAAAGGGATCTTGAAGGTTGTATGAGACGAAGCCAGGCGACTGGAAGGGCAGCCCAGGTGGAGAGGACAGCACAGCGGGCTGGCGATATGAGCAGGCCCCACGCACAGCCAGAGAGAGGCCTGCAGAGGGCTCTGTGGCACAGCGCTTTGGGGGAGATGGCAGGGTGGGGGGATGTGGGGAGATGGCAGGGCCTGGGCGCTGTCCCGTGCTTTTGGGCTGTGATGGGTTCCCCCAGCCTTGCTAGGAGGTAGCAGCAGACACTGTTCTTCCATTGCTTTTTCTTTTTTTCATCCGAGATGGAGTCTCACTCTTGTTGCCCAGGCTGGAGTGCAGTGGATCTCAGCTCACTAATTCTCCTGCCTCAGTCTCCCAAGTAGCCAGGACTATAGGCATGCACCACCAAGCCTGGCTGATTTTTTTTTTTTTTTTTTTTTATAAGTACAGATTGGGTTTCATATGTTGGCCAGGCTGGTCTCCGACTTCTGATCTCAAGTGATCCATCCGCTTCGGTCTTCCAGACTGCTAGGATTATAGGCATGGGTCACCGCGCCTGGCCAAGTTCTTATTTGAGGGAAGATTTGTCTCTATCTCCTAAAAACAACCACGTATCCACTGCCTACAACCAGCACCAACAAAACCATTCCAAAGTAAAATCAAGTACACAGGGAGCTGGTGGGGGTTGCCGCTGGATCTGAGCTTTGTGGCCATTGAGTTCTCTTCCCTTGTCCATCAGTGAGATTCTGCCTCGGTTCTTCATCTTGCCTTTTCTTTGAGAACCCTTTTCAGGAAGAAAAAAAATCCTGCAACATTTCCATTTCTCTTCCTCGTAATGAGTCGGCGTGCTGCCTCCGGGCCTCAGCAAGCCACTTCTGTGGATTTCTCACATTGCTTCTTGCACGCCCAATATTTTGAAAGATCTAAAGAGCTGATTTTGCTGTCAACTGTTTGTCTGGATTGAGTTTAACAACCCCTGTCTGTGCTCAAGCACCATATGGTGCGGCAGACCCATGCCGGCGCTGCCTCCCCTATGAGATGCTCACAAAGGGTCCCCTCACCTTTGCCTCCAGCCCTCACCCGATTCTCCTAGCAACGAGGCCTGGGCTGCGTTTCCAGGGACACAGGATGCAGAGATGAAGAGCTGGGAAGATGGGAATTCAAGGAGTGGGAGGAGGGGCTCAGGCTAGAGGTGGGGCTGCCAGGATCTGGAGCTGCGGGCGAATCGATGTAGCTGAAGGTGGTGGGAAAGAGGGCGAGGCTGGAGAGGGTTGCAGGGAAGGGACGGTCACCAATTGTCATCAGGATCTCGGACTTGACTCAAACACAGCGTCCTCACCCAAACACGTGGCAGTGGGGTGCTCCCGCTCCAGGCCTGTCTAGTCAGTGGGGGCCTCGGAGGGCACAGGGGTGCAGCTCTATCAGGACTTGGGGTTTTTGTGTTTTTAAGAAACATCTTTATTAAGGCAGAATTCACATACCTTGCAATGTGCCCTCCTGAAGTGTCCAGTGCAGTGGTTTTTTTTAGTACGTTGAGCTGTGCGACCATCACCACGCTGTCCATCGCCCCCAGAAGAAACCCACCACCGTCAGCAGGCACCCCCGTTCCTTGCCCCCGTCAACAGCTCTTCTGCTTCCTGTCTCTCTGGATTTGCCCACGATGGCCATCTCCTAGGAATGGAATCCCACTGTGGCTTTTTTTCACAAGCTTTCCTTCCTTGCCATGTTAGGTTCATCCCTATTGTAATAGGTGAAGACTTCACATTCTGAACAAGGTAGACATACTCCTTCTTGTGTGATTGATGGGCGCCGAGCAGACAAACCCAAAAGCCCAGCCACATTGGGGCCGGGAGCCGTGTGAGACAGGAAACCAGCTCTGGCTGAAGAACCAGCCCAGGCAAAGGCCCTGAGGCAGGGAGGGGAGCCCCAGGCAGGTCTAGATAGTGGGGTGCCTCCCCACTCAGCCCTGGGGGATGCTGAGCCCTCCCCACTCGGCACCTGTGTTCCCTCGGCTGCTCATGAAACACCCGTGTTGACGACCCACCCAGAGAAATGAGTCCACGTGACTCATGGGCTGTTGGCATTGGTGGTGTAGGCTTTGCATTAAGCATTTTTGAGCTGGGCTTGGTGGCTCATGCCTTTAATCCCAGCACTTTGGGAAGGCAAGGAGGGAGGATCACTTGAGGTCCAGAGTTTGAGACCAGCCTGGCCAACATGATGAAACCTTGTGTCTACTAAAGAATACAAAATATTAGCCGGGCATGTTGGCGGGTGCCTGTTATCTCAACTACTTGGGAGGCTGAGGCAGGAGAATCACTTGAACCCCTGGAAGGTGGAGGTTGCATTGAGATCGCACCATTGCACTCCAGTCTGGGCAACAAGAGCGAAACTGTGTTTTAAAAAAAAAAAAAAATGCTGGGAGCGGTGGCTCACACCTGTAATCCCAGCACTTGGGGAGGCCAGGGCAGGTGGATCACAAGAAGAGGAGATTGAGACCAGCCCGGCTAACATGGTGAAACCCTGTCTCTAGTCAAAATACAAAAACTAGCTGGGTGTGGTGGCACATGCCTGTAATGCCAGCTACTCAGGAGGCTGAGGCAGGAGAATGGCTTGAACCAGGGAGTCAGAGGTTGCAGTGAACCCAGATGGTACCATCGCACTCCAGCCTGGGTGACAGAGCGAGACTCCCTCTGAGAGAAAAAAAGGAAAAATAAAAAATGAGCCAGGCGTGCCTATAATCCCAGTTCCTCGGGAGGCTGAGGCAGGAGAGTCAATAGTCTCTTGAGCCCAGGAGGCGGAGGTGGCGGTGAGGCAGGATGGCGCCACTTCACTTTAGTCTTTGTGACAAAGTGAGATCTACCTCCTGGGCTCAAGAGACTAGTGACTCTCCTGCCTCAGCCTCCTGAGTAGCTGGGTTTACAGGCACTTCCTACCACACCGGACTAATTTTTGTACTTTTAGTAGAAATGGGTTTTTACCATGTTGGTCAGGCTAGTCTTAAACTCCAGACCTCAGGTGATCCACCCGCCTTGGCCTCCCACAGTGCTGGGAGTATTGGCGTGAGCCACTGCACCCTCCTACATTTAAAATTCTTATTCCAGTTGGGCCAGTTCCTCGGGAGGCGGGCCAGTTCCTCGGGAGGCTAGCCAGTTCCATGTTCTGTGGGCGAGATTTTTCTGTGCTGAGGTGCGCTGTTGTCTGTCCTTTTTCAGAGCCGTGTCATGTTCTGTGTGCGCACATCCTGCTGTGTACTTACAGCTTCTGCTCTGGGTGGGCCCGCGGTTTGTTTCCCATCTTCTGGATGTGGGGGCTTTTTTTGCCTCAGTCGTTCCCAGTGAAGCCAGCATCCCGCTGGCCTGAGTCCCGCTGAGCCGCCCTCTGTTTCGCAGTGTCACGAAGCCGCAGTCTCCATCTACTGCAGCATGCGCAAGCGGAGCCTCTCGCACTGGGCCCTGGTCTCCGTGCTGTCCTTGCTGGGCTGCTGCCTCATCTATTCACTGACCGGTAAGGCCCTTCCCCGGCGCCCTGGCAGAGGGTGGGCAGTGAGAGTAGAAACGGGAGTAACAGCGAGTATCTCTCTGGAGAGCTGACCATGTGCTGGTCTGAATACTACACCTTGTGAGCACCTTGATTCCTTTAGTCCTTAGGAAAAGACCTCATTTCATAGGTCTTTTGACCAAGCTCTGAGGCTCAGAGGGCCTCCAGAACTTGCTCAGGTTTCACAATTAGTTGTGCAAAGCTGAGACCGAAACTCCAGCCCAGCCGTCTCCAAAGCCCCTGCTCTTACCCCACCCAGCCCTACTGCCCATGTTGGTCATTACAGTGTGACATCTTGGTAGTGGTTTACAAAACGTGTGTGGGTACAGTAGACTTACGTGCTCACAAACTGTGTGGGAGGCAGAGGGTCTTTAAAGGTGTTGAAAGCGTGGCTCAGTGAGGGTCTGTGACACGCCCAGGTCATATAGTGCATTGGGGGCACAGAACCCGGGTCCCAGGCACGGCTGGCTTCTGGCTGGCCACTTGACTCCAGTCTTTTTGCATTCACCATCAGAGCCTCCAATTTAGGAAGCCCTTGGGCTACAGTGAGTCTACCAGGCAGCCTTGAACTCTGGTGTGCTATGGTTTGAGTTTTTATCCTCTTTAAAACTCAGGTTGAAATTTAATCCATGATGTGGCAGTGTTGAGAGCTGGGGCTGTAAGAGGGGATTGGGTCATGAGGGCTCTGCCCTTATGAACGGATTAATCTATTCATGGATTAATGGATTAATAGGTTATCATGGGAGTGGGGCTGGTGGCTTTGTAAGAGGAAGAGAGACCTGAGCTCACACGCTCGGCCCCCTCAGCACATGACACCTGCGTGCCACTTCAGGGCTCTGCAGGTCCCCCCCAGCAAGAAGGCTCTCACCACAGGCAGCCTCTTGATCCTGGACTTCTCAACCACCGGAACTGGAAAAAAATAAATTCCCTTTCTTTATAAATTACTCAGTTTAAGGCATTCTGTTGTAACCAACAAAAAATAGACTAAGACTGAAGATTGGTATCAAGAGTGAGGTGTTGATGATGATCATTACCTGGAATGTGGAAGTGGCTTTGCAGCTGGGTAATGGGTCAGGCTGGAAGAATTCGGAGGAGCAGGCTAGAAAAAGCCTAGATTCTGGTGAGGGCTTAGAGACAAGGCTAGGGAACGTGTGGAACTTCTTGATACTGGTTAGCTAGTCATGGAAATATGGATAATAAAGGCTATTCTGAGGAGGTTTCAGACGCACTGAGGAACAAGGTTTTGGAAGCTGGTGTAAAGTCCAAAACTGTTAGAAACTGGCAAAGAAGCTGGCTGAGCTGTGTCCATGCCCACGGGCTTTGTGGAAGGCTGAACTTGAAAGGGATGAAGTGGCCGGTCACAGTGGCTCACACCTGTCATCCCAGCACTTTGGGAGGCCAAGGCGGGCAGATCACTGGAGATTAGGAGTTCGAGACCAGCTGGGCCAACATGGTAAAACCCTATCTCTACTAAAAATACAAAAAATTAGCTGGGCGTGGTGGCGGGTGCCTGTAATGCCAGCTACTCAGGAGGTTGAGGCAGGAGAATCACTTGAACCTGGGAGGCAGAGGTTGCATTGAGCTGAGATCATAGCATCGTACTCCAGCCTGAGCAACAAGAGTGAAACTGTCTTAAAAAAAAAAAAAAAGGAACTAAAGTGTCTGGTGGAAGGAATATCCAAGTAGCGGAACATTTAGCTGCTGCATGGCTATTCGTAACTGCTTACTTTAGGATGGGAGAGGCAAAAAATGACTTGCAAATGGAATTGATCATCAAAAGAGAAGCAAAGCAGCAAAATCTGGAGCTATTTCAGCCTGGCCATGTACAGTGCAACGCGTGTTCTGGATAGGAAACCGAGGGTATGGCCCTGCGACCTTTTGCTAAGGAGATTAGTACAGAGAGAAGGGATTATCTAGAGAATGGAAGAAAGACCCTGAAGGCATTTCAGAGATCTTAGAGGCCACCCCTCCTATCACAGGCTCAGAGGCCCCAAGGGCAGGATGGTTTGGGGGACAGACCTAGGGTGCCTCCACAGGTGATCCCAGGGCCCCTCATGTCTCTGCTGCCTGCACCCTGGCACAGCATTCCTCACTGCACCTCCCGTGGCTCAAGTGGCCTTTGGTGTGGCTCGTGCCACAGCCCCAGAAGGTGTAAGTTGTAAATCTTGGCAGCATCCATGTGGTGCTAATTCTGCAGGCTGGCACATAGCAAGAGCTACAGAAGCTTGGCAGTCTCCACTTAGATTTCAGAGGATGCTGTTGAGACCAGGTGTGGTGGCTCAGGCCTCTAATCCCAGCAGTTTGGGAGGCTGAGGTGAGAGGGCTGCTTGAGGCCAGGAGTTTGAGACCAGCCTGGACAATGCAGTGAGACCCTGTCTCTACAAAAAATTTTTTTTTAATTAGCAGAACGTGGTGGTGCGAGCCTGTAGTTCTACTACTCAGGAGGCTGGGGTGGGAGGATCACTTGAGCCCTGGAGGTCAAGGCTGCAGTGAGCTGTGATTGTGTCGCTGCACTCCAGCCTGGGTGACAGAGCAAGACCTTGTCTCAAAAAAAGTTAAAGGTTGTTGTTGAAAGCCTAGGGGTCCAGGCAGAGACCTGTCCCAGTGGTGGAGCCACTCTGGAGAGCCCCCGTATGTGCAACTCCCAGTGGAGATGCAGGGTTGGAGCTGCTGCAAAGTCTCTGCCAGGGCAATGCCTAGTGGAGCCATGGGAGCGCGAGTGTCACTGGGACCAAGAAGTGTGAAGTCACCAGCAACGTGCAACACCGGCCTGCAGAAGCTTCAGGCATCAGGCGCCAACCTCTGTGAACAGACACGGGGGCTGCACCCGGCAAAGCCATAGGAGCAGGGCTGCCCCAATGTGTCGGGGGGGTGGCACACAGTGTCAGAAGAGGTGATCCTCCCACCTGAAGCTTGAGCGTCTGCCCTGCTGGGTTTCGGACTTGCTTGGAGCCTTTACTCCTTTCGTTTCCCTTTGTCTCTCTCCTGGGATGGGAATGTTCCTTCTGCCTGCACTGCCACTGTGTTTTGGAAGCAGATGGCTTTTGATTTCACAGGTTCACAGACCAGACTCTGGCCTTTGGATCTTTGAGTTGGTGCTGGAGCAAATGAAGACTCAGGGGCCCTGGGCTTGGAATAACCATGGGGTATTGATCTGTGAGGAGGCTATGAGTTTTGGGGACCAGGGGCAGAAGGCTGTGGTTTGATTCTTTGGCCCCTCCACAACCCATGTTGAAATGTAATTGCCATTGTGGCAGTATCGAGAGGTGGGACTTTTAAGAAGTTGTCAAGTCATGAGAACTCTGCTCTCATGAACAGGTTAATCAATTTGTGGTGAAGGACGCACCACCTGGCAACATGCTACATTGGTACATGTGTTATTTTGGGTTGAAAATATTGGAGAAACTAATTTCAGAAAGGGTTACCTGACTTGTGTCTTTCTGCAGGCATCAAGTCATAAAGATACCTCTGAGTAGGGCGTGGTGCCCTCCTCATACCAGGATGAGAAAATAGTCCTCATCACTGGAAGCAGGATTTCAGGCTGCACTGGACCTGAATAAATTCACTTAATTAACTAGCCTTTAGCTTCTGCTAGTTTTATACCCATCCCAAATATCTCCCAATGTCCCCCCTAGAAATTCACTGCCCCCGACCGAAGAGGCAGTCACCCTCCTTTAAGGAGTCAGAGCTCACCCTCGTTGCTATGCAATGCCTTGTATCGTCTTGGGACTCTGAAGACAGTCCCCACTGGCAAGAAGGCCTTCACCAGGTGTGGGCCCTCAGTCTTGGACTTCTCAGTCTTGCATAACTGTAGGAAATAAATTTCTTTATGAAATGCCCAGTTTCAGGTATTCTGTTCTAAGCAGCAGAAAATGGACGAAGATACTGTGGTTACCCAGGAAACTTGCTGGGTAACTTCTCCCCCAGCAGAGGAGGTCGTGTCAGCCTGCAGCCCCTGGGTCAGAGGGTGTGACTCGGTGATTGTCACCTCCAGGTGTTCCCAGTGCCAGGGCCGTGGGACCTCTCAGAAAGGGCCTGGAGAGAAGCTGAAAGGGAGATGGCTCTTAGTCAGAGGCAGATGTCTCAGGACAGGGCAGGTGACCCAGGGTGACAGAAGCAGCATCACCCTGTTGGGGCAGCGGGACTGACATTCTAGTCCTCAGCCCACCAGGCTAGCTGTGTGATTCCAGGCAATTGCTGACGCTCTTGGTTTTCCCCATTTGGAAATGGGTGTACAGCTAGCTGCTTTCTTTAGCTGTCGTAGGAGTGAGATGGACACGGCATGGGAGGTGTGTTTGTATTTTTCAAAGTGCTCCGTGTTTCTAGTCAACATACGCTCTATGGGTAAGCTCCGTGCACCAGCTCTGTGAGCAGTTTGCAAGAAGGATAAGTGGCGGATTTGTCTGCAGGAGTTTTCAATCCGTGGAGCTAAGTCATGTGCAGGCTTAGAATAGGCAAGCTTTGGGCTATCCCTTTAGAACCTGCCGTCAGCTCCTAAGGAAAACCTTAGGTGATAAAGCCAGGAGATACTGGTCTGTTGGTGGGGGAGGGGGTGGCATTCTTCTAATCTACTCTGGCTTCCGTCCTTTCCCACCTTCAGGGGTTTATGGCTTCCTGACCTTTGGGACAGAAGTTTCTGCTGACGTCTTGATGTCCTACCCAGGCAATGACACAGTCATCATTGTGGCCCGGGTCCTTTTTGCTGTCTCCATCGTAACTGTCTACCCCATCGTGCTCTTCCTGGGCAGGTGAGGCCTGGCTCAGTGGGGGGCACCAGTCCTCAGGGTCTGCTGCCATGTGCTGTGATTGAGCATGTGCCAGGTGTGGGCTACACAGTTGTGGGACTGTCATCGTCTCCATTGTAGAGAGAAGGAAACAGACACAGAGGAGTTAGGTAGATTGCGCCAAGTCACCTCGTGAGTGTGCGTCACAGCCAGGACTTGAACTCAAGCCCACGTGCTTGATCCTCTGTTTCATGGGCTGCCTGATGGTGGCAGAACTGCTGAGGATTGGCAAAGTCCCCTGGGGAATAAGGGCCAGAGCGTGGAACAGGAGCCGTGTCAGGACACTCCTAGAGGACTGCGGGAGCAGCTGGCAGGTGCAGGCTGGTGTCTCTGGGATACCCATGTGTCTGTTGTGGGTATGGCCTCCAGGTCAGTGATGCAGGACTTCTGGAAGAGGAGCTGCTGGGGGACGCGGGGGCGCGGGGCCCTGGCTGACCCCTCAGGGCTGTGGGTCCGGATGCCGCTGACCATCCTGTGGGTCACCGTGACACTCTCCATGGCGCTGTTTATACCCGACCTCAGCGAGATTGTCAGCATCATCGGAGGCATCAGTTCCTTCTTTATCTTCACCTTCCCAGGTGAGGACCCTGGTTTTCAGGCTTCCCGCCTGCTCATCCTTCCCTGCTCTTCTCTGTGGGGACTCCCAGTGTTGGAGGTAATGGTTCTGGAAGGTGGGAGCCACATATGGGTAGGAATAAGGCCCCATGTAGGTGCCCTGCTTGTTGAGCCAGGCACAGGGCTCAGAGTTTACATACCTTCCCTTACTTATTAAACATCTGAGTAGTCCCTGATAGGGTTTGGTTGTGTTCCCAAACAAACCTCGCTTTGAACTGTAATAATCCCTGTGTGTGAAGGGTAGGGCAAGATAGAGATAGTTGAATCATGGGAGTGGCTCCCCCCATACTGTTCTCCTGGTAGTGAATAAGTCTCATGAGATCTGATGGTTTTATAAAGGATAGTTCAACTGCACAAGCTCTCTTGCCTGCTGCCATGTAAGACGTCAGCCTGCTCTTCATTCGAGTTCTGCCATGATTATGAGGCCTCCCAGCCATGTGGAACTGTGAGTCCATTAAACCTCTTTCCTCTATAAATTACCTAGTCTCTGGCCAGGCGCGGTTGCTCATGCCTGTAATCCCAGGCCGAGGCGAGTGGATCACCTGGGGTCGAGAGTTCAAGACCAGCCTGATCAACATGGAGAAACGCTATCTCTACTAAAAATAAAAAATTAGCCAGGCATGGTGGCACATGTCTGTAATTCCAGCTACTCGGGAGGCTTAGGCAGGAGAATCTCTTGAACTCAGGAGGTAGAGGTTGCAGTGAGCCGAGATTGTGCCATTGCACTCCAGCCTGGGCAACAAAAATGAAACTCCATCTCAAAAAAAAAAAAAAAGAAAAAATTACCTAGTCTCTGGTAGGTCTTTATTAGCAGCATGAGAACAGACTAATGTGGTTCTTGATGGACATCCTTGACGGACGAACCTTTATCATCCCACTCCACAGAGGGAAAGACCAAGACCCTGAGCCCCTCCAGGGGCCAAGCTAGTGTGCAGCAGGGCTGAGGGTCGGCCGTGCAGCTCTGTCCATGCTACCACTGCTGCCTTTTGCTAAAGGATTTTGTTTTATTAAAAAAGAAAATTGGATATGTGAAAGTCACGTGGCCGAAGACACCCTCCAAATGTCTCCCTGCCTTCCTGGCCCCCAGGCAATGGAGGCAAACACTGTTTCTGCAGAGGATGGTTTCTTATGAATCCTTTCCAAAGTTAGTGTGTGATGGGGAGTTGTTCCAATTTGGAACAGCCCAGGCGTTATCTGAGGAGAAGCCAGCAGGACTGGGGCTGGAGGGATGCTTCTTCCAGAGGAAGGAGGAACACTGTAGTGGGGCCCAGAACAGAAACCCCAGATCCACTGGGGTGGGTGCAGGGCCCCACGCACAGCAAGTGCTGAGCACAGAGTCCAGGCTCCCATAGTGCTTTTTCCATGAGTGGACCGTGTCATGCAGCTGTGAGAGGAACCATGTCAAGCAGACATTGAGCTTGGGGACCCTTAGCCAGGCATCCCCAAACCCCCAATGCAGCCCTTATGTTAAACAGAGAAGAAGTAGGTGCCCACTGGTGAAACTTACAGAAAGCCCGGGAGAGGCTCTACCAGGTTTTCCAAATCTCTAATGGGGAAATGCAACATTGTTCAGGGTCCCAGGTAAGTGGGTGATGACAAATTCTTCAGTAGCCTGGAGGTGGAGGATGGAAGAACTGAGGGCCGCAGAGAAACCTTGGTCATCAAAGAGGCCAGCTGATGTGTGGAATATGAAAACTGAGTTCTTAGCAGGTGAATTCAGGGATGGTCTTTGATGTAGTTCCTTGAGACTCTAACCCTGCCTGCCCTAGCTCCTGTGAATTGGCATCTACTGGAATTAAGGGATAAAAACTGGGGAAGGGAAGGGAGGGGAGGAGAGCAGCCATCCCCTCTGCTTCTGGCTGTGGGCGGAGCTCTTAGAGGTGAGGGTGTGGCCATATGGCTCCTCCCTCAGGCTTTCAGGGAGGTGAGGGATGTGGCTTGGGGTGGAGCTTTCAGGGAGGTGAAGGATGTGGCTTGGGGTGGAGCATTCAGAGGTAAGGGGTGTGGCCACAGCACCTCCCTCAGACTCTGGGCGGGGCTTTCAGGGCTGAGGGTGTGGTCACATGGCTCCTCCCTCAGGCTCTGGGTGGAGGTTCTCAGAGGTGAGGGTGTGACCACGTGGTTTTCCCCCGAGTTCCCTGGTCTGGGATTCTCGATTAGATTCTGGTTCTGTGACCAAGTACCTAGTTGTAGCTCTGGCTATTTTCTGTGCTGGGAAGGACTGCCCAGGACAGGTTTGGGATGAGAGAGGATCCCACGGGAGCTTTAGGCTGAGGTACATGCCTTGAATCCCAGCACACCCATTAAAAATAAAATTGGGGTAGCTGCCAGTTACTGAGCACTTAGGTGTCAGGCATGGACCCTCACCATCTTCTTGCAGACCCTGCCGTGGAGGGCGTGTTATCAAGGTTGCCTGAAAGACAAGGCTTTGGGAAGCCAGTTGTAGCCAGACCTCTGGCCAAGTCACTAGGGGCATGTTGAGCTGGGACTCCAGCCCTGTCCTTCCAGTTCCAGTCCCGTCCTTCCAGTTCCACTGCGTTGCCTCTCCAGGGGGCCTGAGCCCAGGGCGCCTGTGCGCAGAAGCCTTGCTGGCCTTCTGGATCCCTGAGGACTGCTCCCAGGACGACTTGGTTGCTTTGGGCTTGATGATGAAGAGCTGGGGGTGACCGTGTGTTCTTTGCAGGTTTGTGCCTCATCTGCGCAATGGACGTCGAGCCTGTAGGACCGAGAGTAAAGTAAGTGTCCCTAAGATAAGGTGTCAATCTGAGTGTGCCCCGTATCAGATTAAGAATGCTTGAGGGACCCTGGAGATCCTATTTTCCACCCTCCTAGTCCTGCAGTTGAGAAATGTGCAGCACAGGGAGAGAGTCCCTGTCCACACATTATGAGGGCATCTGAGCCAGGACGGGAGCCCAGGCCAGTGACGCCGGGTCCTGCAAGGGTCTTCGCTTCTGCTCTGAGGGGCTGTGCTTGGGATTTCATGTAGATTCCGGCCTCTGGAAGCACCCAGTGGTGCATCTGCACCCTCCTTTGCTACCTGGCTCTAACCCAGGGCAGGGTCAGGGTGCAGGCAGAGTTAGAGAGGCACCATGGCTGGTCAGATACCAAACAGTGTGTTCTATCATCACGGCAGCAGGTCGCTGTTGGGGCTCCTTTGTTAGGTACTGTGCTAGGTCCCTTTACGTGTTCCCCTTTCCGCGATACCCGCATGTCTCCATCCTACAGATGAGGAGGCGGACCAGGAGGCTAGTGCGGACAGAGCTAGGATATAACCTAGGCCCCTGGCTCCCAGGCCCTGTGTCACCCACTTGTGTTGCATACCATGCTCTTGAGATGAGAATTTGGATCTTTATTTGACAAGTTATCCCTGGGCTGGGCTGTGGATCAGACACGACTGAGGAGCCTCTGTACTTTGCCACTGAGCTGCTGAGTCTGACTCACTGAAAAAGACGATGTACGCATGACTGATGTGCTCTTTCTCTGACATTCCTGGGGAGCCTGAGGGTCTCTGTGACTCCCTCCTATTCCACAGATGTGGAAACTGAGGCTGAGGCAGGTAAAGAGATGCTGTATTAGTTTTCTCGGGTCATTGTAACGAATTACCACAAACTGGGGCATGGGATTGGGGAGGCTTAAAGCAACAGGAGTGAATTTTCTCCCAGTTCTGGAGCCAGGAGTGCAACGTGAGGGTGTGGGCAGGGCTGGACTGTCTGAAGAATCCTGAGCTTCTGGTTGCCCCAGGTGCTCCTCAGCCTGTGGCTACACCACTCCAGTCTCTGACTCTCTATCTAGTCTTCTCCCTGTGTCTCTGCATCTCAAATATCCCTCTGCTTTTATTTTATTTTTTGAGAGAAGGTCTTGCTCTGTGGCTCAGGGTGGAGTACAGTGGTGTGATCAAATGATGGCTTACTACAGCCTCTACCTGCTGAGCTCAAGAGATCCTCCTGCCTCAGCCTCCCTAGTTGCTGGGACCACAGACACCTACCACCACACCTGGCTGCCTTCTTTTATAAGGATACCTACCATCGGATTGAGTGCCTACCCTAAATCTAGATTGCCTCCTCTCTCAAGATCTTTCACTTAATGACATCTGCAAGACTCAGCTTCCAGATGAGCTCACAAACACAGGTTCCAGGTGGACATGAATTGTGGGGGCCAGCCTTCACCCCACCAGAGATCATCTGAAATGACAGCAACTGTGAACGTGGGGCCCAGCTCTAGGTTTCTTCCCTGTATCCCTCATCCCTCTAGCCCCATGGAGCCCAAGTTTGGTTTTTCCAAAGGAGCAGGCCTGGCTCCGTTTCTTCTGGACTGAGAGCAGTTGTTTTTTGTTTTGTTTTTGTTTTTGAGATGGAGTCGTGCTCTGTCGCCCAGGCTGGAGTGCAGTGGCGCAATCTCAGCTCACTGCAACCTCCGCCTCCCAAGTTCAAGCAGTTCTCCCCTCGAGTAGCTGGGATTATAGTGGGATTACAGGCACCCACAACCACACCCAGCTAATTTTTGCATTTTTAGTAGAGACGGGGTTTCACTACATTGGCCAGGCTGGTGTGGAACTCGTGACCTCAGGCGATCCGCCCACCTTGGCCTCCCAAAGTGCTGGAATTACAGGCGTGAGCCACCATGCTCGGCTGCAGATTGAGAGCAGTTTTTCTGGATGTTTCTAAACCTGCCTGGGGTTTTGAACTAGACTCCTGTTGTCTGGCAACCCTCCAAGCCTCTCGTTCCCTGGGGCGCCCTTCGCAGTCTTCATGCTTTGGTTTTTTCCCTTGATCCCAGCTCACGACAGTTCTTACTGCTGAGCTCTCAAGATATTTTTATTGCTAAAACTGCCTTAGGCCCTTCTAATATATCAGTGCCTCCCCAGGAGTGCCACAGCCCACGGGCACATTGGCCTCAGAGTCCCCCCGAAGATGAATGGATGTTTGCGGCACTTAACCGCCGTGCTGAGATATTGCTCGGTTAGAAATATTCCTTCCATGACAACCCATCCTTCTGGCCTTTGTTAATGGGGCCAGAAATACCTCTAGCGGCCCTGCCATTTTGTGGGAATCTTGTTAACGCTCTGACCTCGTCGTCTGCCCTGTCTCTGGTAACATTACGAAGCTTGCAAATGTGGCCTTGGTGGCTGCCGGTCCCAGACACCTCTGCCTCCTGCGTCCTCCTCCCCTACCCCTCTAAGGTGGTGTGTGATTGAGAGCTTGCGTCTTCTCCTTCACGTTCATGGGGTTTCATCAGAGGCTGAGGGAGGGTGGGGGAACTTTCAAAGCAGTGCTTTCTCCCCTCTCTCCTTGTCTTTTCCTTTCCTTTTTTCTAAAAAATTTTTTTTTTTTTTTTGAGATGGAGTCTTGCTCAGTCATCCAGGCTGTAGTGCAGTGTCGTGATCTTGGCTCACTACAATCTCCGCCTCCTGGGTTCAAGCAATTCTCCTGCCTCAGCCTCCC
>NW_016107474.1:1632216-1646434 GCF_001604975.1 Cebus imitator | reverse complement strand
ATTTCATCTGAGCTTGATTGCACGTCATATTAACTAATTAGCACCCAGAAAGATGCAATTTCCAAATAATGTTATGTTCATAGGCTGCAAGGGTTCAACTTCAACTGATGTTTCTAGGAGACAAAATTAAACCCATAAAAGGGAGCTAGGGGCTGAGACCCAGACACCTATGTTTTGGAGCGTCAGGACCAAGGGTGTCAGACGAGGCTACTGCACAGGGTTGGGAGCCCAGAAGGGAGTGGGAAGAGGCAGGGCTGGCAGTGGTGATGGACTCAGTGGGCCTTTGGCCAGGGCACAGTAAATGCCCAAATCCTGCCCTTGACTGTGAGATGCCCAGGGAGATGCGTGCCTGGAACAGCCCACACTGCCATGCACTTGGCCCACGCCCACAGAGGGTGGATGAGCCCAAGGAAGCTGCACTTTCACTCCCACCAGTTGGACCCGAAGGGCGCGGAAGCCCAGCGGACTGTCTGCTTGGCGGTTCTCCCCAGTGGCCACCCCAATTCTGGTAGCAGAGAGCGAGAGAAGACAAAAGGTCTGCTGCAGGGCCTGGGTAAAGAAGAGGAGGAGGCCGGGCATGGTGCCTCATACCTATAATCCCAGCACTTTGGGCGGCTGAGGCAGGCTGATCACTTGAGGTCAGGAATTTGAGACCAGCCTGGCCAACATGGTGAGACCCCGTCTCTACTAAAAATACAGAAATTAGCCTGGCATATTGGTAGTTACTAGGGAGGCTGAGGCAGGAGAATTGCTTGAACCCGAGAGGTGGAGGTTGCAATGAGCCAAGATTGTGCTACTGCACTTCAGCCTGGTGACAGAGCGAGACTCTGTGTCAACAACAGAGGAGAGGAGGGCAGTGCGCAGAGAGGCAGAGAGGGACCCAGCTGCTGCCTTGCGTCCTTCCTGGCACTGACCCTGCACAGTCCCCGGGACAGTC
Source organism: Cebus imitator (assembly GCF_001604975.1). Classification (NCBI taxonomy): domain Eukaryota; kingdom Metazoa; phylum Chordata; class Mammalia; order Primates; family Cebidae; genus Cebus; species Cebus imitator. The sequence goes on along the minus strand of NW_016107474.1, from coordinate 1,645,497 downwards.
CCGTCATTGGTTGATCGAGTTCAGGCCACGCTTCTCTGCTTTGGGACGTCCTCCTAGAAGCCAGCAGTGCCAGAGCCAGGGGAGAGTAGGACTGACATGTGAGGATCCCTCCGTCAGGGTAGGCAATAGGCCAGGCCCCTCCTGCTGTCATATGGTGTCACGTACGTGACCGTGCAAGGCTGGAGGTGACAGGTCCATGTTTTTTTCAGCTTGTCCACATCCACGAATTTTCAAAAACTGAGATACAAGGTGTATACCATAACAATTCAGGCTTTTTTTTTTCTTATTATTTTGAGAAGGAGTTTTGCTCCTGTCGCCCAGGCTGCAGTGCAATGGCATGATCTCGGCTCACCACAACCTCCGCCTCCTGGGTTCAAGTGATTCTCCTGCCTCAGCCTCCTGAGTAGCTGGGATTACAGGCATGCACCACCATGCCTGGCTAATTACGTATTTTTAGTAGAGACAGAGTTTCTCCATTTTGGTCAGGCTGGTCTCAAGCTCCTGACATCAGGTGATCTGCCCACCTCGGCCTCCCAATGTGCTGGGATCACAGGTGTGAACTACCACGCCTGGCCAAAAAATTCACTTCTGTTAAGTGTAAAATGCAGTGGTTTTTAGTGCACTTACAGAGCTGTGCAGCTGCCCCACAAATTCCAATCTGTTTTGTCACCCCCCAGAAGACATTGAATGCCCGTTAGCAGTCACTCCCCCCATTTCTCCCTTCCTGGGCCCCCAGCAATCGTGCACCTGTGCTCAGTCTCTGGGTTTGCCTGTTAACGGGCAGCCCTCTGAACAGCCTCACGTGTCTGTGGGCCTTGGTGTCTGCCTCCTTTGACTTTGTGTATGTAATGCTTACAGATGTGCCCATTTTACAGGTTAGGCAACTGAGGCTTGGAAAAATCGAGGTCGCTCGTCCTGCAAGGTACAGAGATCAGATCAGAACTGATTTGAGGTTAAATTCCTTTCCTTTCTACTCTACATGCCATGGTGGGGAGGCGCCAGAGTTGGGGGGCAGATGGTAGGGCAGGGTGTGGGACTAGGTGCCTGGCCCTGGGGCTTCTGCAGCCTGGCTGCTGGGGGATGGGGGAAGTGCGACTGCGGGTGTAGACTCTGACCCTGTGGGGGTGTTGGGAGGGTACCCGGGACCCTCCTTCCATCTCTGACTAACCCCAGCATGGCCTGCCACACCCTGTGTTCCAAGGCCACAGCATCTTCCCAGGCAAGGGCCTTGGGAATTGTGACATGTGCAGGCAGATGGCACCATTTCTTATTTTTATTTCTTGGCGGAGTCTCGGAGCCTCACTCTGTTGGCCAGGTTGCAGTGTAGTAGCACGATCTTGGCTCGCCGCAACCTTACTGTCCCGGGTTCAAGCGATTCTTCTGCCTCAGCTTGGGATTACAGGCATCTGCCACCGTGCCCGGCTAATTTTTGTATGTTTAGTCGAGACGGGGTTTCACCACGTTAGTGAGGCTGGTCTCAGACTCCCGACCTGAGGTGATCCATTTGCCTCGGCCTCCCAAAGTGCTGGGATTACAGGTGTGAGCCACCATGCCAGGCCTATTTTTTATTTATATTTTTTGAGAGAGGGTATCACTGTGTCACTCAGGCTCAGTGCAGCCTCCAACTCCTGGTCACAAGGAGTCCTTCCACCTGTCTCCCGAGTAGCTGGGACCGCAGGTGTGCACCACCACGCCCAGCTAATTTTTGTATTTTGTTGTAGAGTCAGGGTCTTACGTTTGCCTAGGCTGGTCACGGACTCCTAGCCTCAAGTGATCCTACTGCGTGGCCCTCCCAGAGTGTTGTGATTACAGGCGTGAGCCACTGCACTGAGCCTAGATTGCTGTGATGGAGAATTTATCACCCTGGAGTGAGAGGTGAGGCTGAAGTCATTGGTTTATTACTTATAGCTGTCTGTTTCCTGAAAGGCTCTGTGGCCCTGGGCCGGGAAGGCTGGGGCTGTGCCAGGACCATTCGTGGAGAGTCCTGGAATATGACCATGTGGCAGGGTGAGAGTCATGCCATCAAAGGCGGCTGTGTGTGAAGCGGCTTTGGAGTTGGACTGTTGGATTTGAACACTGGCTCTGCCGTTTGCTATCTCGAAGTCTTCGGTAGTGTGTGAACCTTTTTGCAGAATCGGTTGCCCTACCAGCAAAATGGAGCAGGCTTACTCTGTACGAAGTGGGGCACTTGTGAGGAATGAAGGCAATGTGTCTGGAGTAAGTGATGGGATACCTCACACACGGTGGAGACCCAAGCAACGGTAGCTTTATCCTGGAAGACCCAGGTTGTGATTGCCAAGGGGAAAAGGGAAGTATGAGGAGGTGAGGACTTGTCCCAAAGCAGGAAAGCAGCTCAGGAGGCAAGTGGACTGGCACTAAATGCTAAGAGGTGATGGCGGGGCTCTTTAAGGGGTGACTGAATATCACCACTCGGGACAAAGGCTTCCATCTCCATTCTGTGACAGGTAGATGTGATCCTCACATGACTGTCTGCAAATTAACTATCATAATGCAAGGCAATTAACCCAGCCTCACGCAGTCACAGTTGCAGAAGCTGGGATGTCACCTTCCACCCAGATGTCCTCAGGGGCCAGGTGGCAGTGTGTAGGGCTTCCAGCACACGGGCTCTGGGTCTGGCAGATGACTTGACTCTGCCTGCCACTTACCGGCTGTGTACCCTCGGCAAAGCCTGTTCCCTCTCTGAGCAGACCTTGTTTTCAGGGAAGATCCCTGCCTGTGCTCTCCTCAGCTCCTGCACCCTTCCTCTGGATGAACTCCAGCCTTCCAGTTTACACCTTTATGTCGGTTTCTAAAATGAAGCTGTGGACAGCCCCTCCCTCCCTTGCAGAATGGCTGCCAGTCTGAGCTGAGGTCCTTGCAAAGCGTGCGACACAGAGTGTGTCCTGTGGCAGCTCCTGGCCCAGGGTGACAGCTGTACTGTGTCAGTGGAGAGTCAGAAGCAACAGCCCCGGCACTCTAGCCTGGGCGACAGAGCGACAGTCTCAAAAGAAAAACACACCAAAAAATGTAGTGTAGATGCCTTGTGCTTCTGCTCTGAGTGTGGTGGGCTATAGGGAAGACCCCCTTCCCTTGGTGCAGGGGCCCAGCCCAGGGAACTGCTGGCCCCAAGCGCCTCAGGAGGAGGTGCCTACCCGCAGATGCCTCCCAGGGACAGTGGCAGCTTTGAACCGGGCCCAGTGAGTATGCAGCTGTGCCACCTAAATGCAGGTGGTGAACTGGTTTTGAGAGTGATTCTTAAGGTGTAGGATTCAATGGCCTTTAGTACATTCACAATGCTGTGTCTCTGTCACTTCCATCTAATTCTAGAACATTGCATCCTGAGGAGATCCCCCTACCTGAGAGCCATGCCTTACCGTTTCCCTCTCCCCGATCCCACAGAGACAGCCACCCTGTGTTTTCCGTCTGCATGGACTTGCATGTTCTGGACGCTTCCTGTAAGTGGAATAGGACACACTGTCCTGACTGCCGCCTTCGCTCAGCGTGGTGTTTGAGTCACCCAGGCTGCAATGTGGCTCAGCCCTTCACGCCTGTGGATGACTGAAAGAGCTGTTGGCTGGAGAGGGGGCATTTGTTGATGTATTCGTCGGCAGATGAGTATTTGGATCATTTCTACATTTTGGCTGTTGGGAATAGCGCTGTTAGTTCACGGGCTGAGTGGTTTGGATGCCTTTTTCCATTCTTGTGCGTAGAGTATGTCCCTAGGAGTGGAATTGCTGGGGTGTGATAATTCTACCACTGGCCATTGGAGAAACCCGATGGTGATGTTACCGGGTTAATCCGAAGCCGTCCTTCCTTATGGGTTGATGCTATGTGGTGGGGGCGGTTGGGCGCGGGACTATGGGTTTGGATCTGACTTGAGCTGCTTATTTGCTGTGTGACCTCTGGTGAGTCACTTGCCCTGTCTGTCTCCACACCTGCCAAGAGCATGGAGGGAGATGGTGCCTGCCAAGTGCTCGACTGTGCCAGGCTCTGAAGTGTGAATTAAGTGGGAGCTCTTGGGGCTTGTAGGGTTGAAACGTGTTCTTGTCAGAGCCCCTTGTTGCCCACTAAGGTTCTGAGGGGGCCCTGAAGGTGTTAAGTACACACAGAGACACCCCAACCCACGGAGGGTTACTCTTCAAATAGTCGAGCCTTGCAGTCGGGCGCGGCAGCAGGGTGGTCCCTGTCCGTGCTGTTCTCATATGCCAGGCAGTGAAGCCCTTGATCCTTGGTTGGGATGGGGGCTTCTCTGCACGTTACAGATGAGAAAACAGAGGCCCTGACAGGCTGCTGCAGGGACGTTCAGCTTGCAGATGTGTAGATGGTTGCTGAATTCCTTTTTTCGCTTCCTACAAGCCCACGTTGTGTTTTGCTGGTTTCCAGTGTCCAGCTGCAAGGGGATGGCAGGACCCAAGAGGGAGGCACCCACCGTGGGAGCAGGGATTTCGGGGCTCCGGGCAACCTCGGGCAGGCCGGACAGTGTGTCAGGGACTTTGATGGGCAGTTGACAGTGTTAATCATCACCATGTGTCACTGGCCAGCCCTCTGTGCACCCCCAGGCTTGGGGTAGGAGGTAGAAAGGTACCCCTTCTGGGTCCTGCACCCCCAGGCTCCCACCTGGCCTGCGATGTTCTTGGCTCTGCCTGGTCTTAGGAGGAGACCCACTGCTCTACTTGCCCTTTGAACTTTTGTGTGTGACTTTTCTGAGACACTCTTGCTCGGTTGCTGAGGGTTAAGTGGCGTGATCTTGGGTCATGGCAACCTCCGCCTCGCAGGTTCAAGCTAGTCTGTTGCCTCAGCCTCCTGCGGGGCTGGGAGTACAAGCACCTGCCACCATACCTGGCTCATTTTTATTTAGTAGAAACGAGGTTTCTCTGTTTTGGCCAGGCTGGTCTCAGGCTCCTGACGTCAAGTGATCCACCCACCTTGGTCTCTCAAAGTTCTGGGATTACAGGCATGAGCCACTGCACCTGGCCGTGTGTGACTTCTTTCCTGCTAACCAGGCCTGAGAAATAGGAAGAGGTTACAAAGCTTCCAGAATAAGACTTAAGACATTATTTCTGGTTGACAGTCATGGGCTCCTGCTTCGTTGAATGGCTAATGTGTGCAGGGAAGGACTTACAGGCCTTTAGGGGGTCGCGCCTGGGGAGAGCGTCTTTTTGCGGCCATACTTGTGGTCTGTGCCAACTGTGTGATTTATGGTGGGACCTTGAGCTTGGAGGTGTTAGCTCTGTGGGTGTCACCCCTGTCTACGTCACCATACCCCAGAAAGATGAGGGACGCATCCTGGGTTGGTGATCTTCTGTCCGTGTTGAAGCTGCGAGCCTTCAGTGCAGCCCCTTCCTTTGCTGGTTTGTGTCTGTCATACACCCTGTGACAGCGGTGCCCCGTCCTTTGAGTGAATTATGGACCTGAGGGTGGTTGTGGTGCCCTGGGAGCTACGGACTAGGCATTAGCCTATTGGTTCAAGCGTCCCCAAGGCTGTGGGTACTTGAAGGTTTCACACGGCCCCACCCCCACCACTGTCGGCCAGGAAACAGACACAGCACACCGCCCTTCCTGACCAGGGTTTATTTGGTGGCTGCCTGGCTAGGTTGGCTACTACAGGGTCGTGGCTCCTGCCATGTAGAAGAATGGCACTGAAGAGGGCAGCACTGAGTCCCGACCATGAGAACATGAGGAAGGCCGGAGGCAGGGCGTGGTGAGTGTGGGTCATGCATGGCTGTTTGAGGGGTGGGGGAGATGAGGAGGTGGGATGCTGGTTCCAGGAGGCCACCCCTGTCACTGATCACCTTTTGCTGCGGCAAGACCCTGGCAACACAGCTACTGCTCTGCCAGCTCAGGTGGGGGGTGGGGGAGGCCTCCTTCCCTTCCCAGCAGGGAAACACCTTTTTGTGGAGGATACATTGGAAAGACAACTTCTGCACCAAAGTTTCTAGAAAACAGGGGATGTCCTTTACAAGAAGAAGGAGCCTCTGGGAGGCGGTCAGTCGCGTCCCACTGTGCACCAGGCAGCTAGAAGGAGAGAGAGACGGTAGACAGAGCACTGAGCATGGAGCAGCCTCCTGGCTGGTGGTGGGCATCTGGAAGGGCACGTGGTGGTATAGCTCCCCTCACCAGCGCCCTGGGGAAACATCGGCTTCCCTGGCAGCTGCGAGGCAGAAAAGCCCTTCCTGCGGCTGGCAGCTCAGAGCCCTGGCCTTAGATGGTGGAAGGCTTTAGGCCCTTGTGTGATGCACAGCTGCTCACTGGTCACCTGGGTGTGAACCACACTCCTGGGAAGGCACATTCAGTCTGGCTGGACATGGAGGGCGGGGGTGCTCTACTACAAGCTCCGGCATCCACACCTGCTGCAGGCTGGGGCTGCCTCCGAGCTGGCTGGGACCTGGGCGCTCTCCTCTCCCCCAGGACCCTCTCTGTCCACCTAGCATTGGGCCACAGTTCCTCCAGGAGCAAACAGGGAAGGCTCCAGTCTGCAGGGGCAGCCTCTGGTGCTGTTCCCTGCTCTCTCTACACAGGTGGCCACAGCGGTTCTAGGCCTTCGCCTCCTACCTGGCACTGAGATCCTGGAGAGGGCCTCGGGCTGGCTCAGCGTGTCCACCTTGACGTGCCGGAACGCCTTGCACACGGGGCTCTGCAGGTGCCTGCCACCCGGGGACACGTGTTAGTCAAGGTGGGGCTGGGAGCGGAGCCCCTGTTCATGCTCGCTGTGCCCAGGAGGGGGGACCTTATCCATCATCCTGGGGGAATCTTTAGACCCAGAGCGTTTGTGAGAAGGCGAGGGGGTGCCCAGGGCGGCTGAGTGTGGGTAGCTCTGGGGTAGGCAGGGAGCTTTTCTGGCCCCTGTGAGCCTGGCAGGTGCTGCAGGTACCCCTCTTATGAGTGCACGGAGTCTCCAACTCCGACTTTACCTTCGGAGGAGGAGTGGGGCCATCCTCTACCCAGGAGAGATGACAGCATGAAAGCTGCTAAGGGTTCTACTCCCTCAGTTTGTGAGTCCCTGCTCCCACCGGGGTCCTCAATTTGTCAGCACACCCTGAGTGTTAACTGGGGAAGCAGGTGATAGAGGCATGAGCTTGCCCCAGTCCCTCCTCCTGCCTCTGATGTCTGGCACGTGAGAAACAGTCTCTACCCCAGGTGGGGAACAAACGGCCCAAGATGTGCTCTGAGCAGTCCACAGGACCCTAAAACCCATCAGAGCTGATGATTTCCCCTACCATCCCCCCTCCACTCAGCTGGAGGGGGGAGGTTCATGGCTGGCACTACTGATCACCTAGGGACTGAATTACCTTGGGTGTCTGGCCCTCCACTCCACAGGGCTGGGCATGGAGGAAACTCGGGGGGAATCAGGAGGGCACCTGACCTGGGTGGGGCCGGGAATGGGATTTCAACCCTTAGCCCAGCAGTTTCTCATCACCCCCAGGCAGCGGCTGTGGGGGTAGATCCTCAGCAGGGCTGCCGGGGCACCTGCATTGAAAGTGCCGAGCTGGCTGCACTGGGGGGTCTCAATATCCCCCGAGGACTCCTGCATGCACGGGAGTTAACTGAGACATGCATTTGCAGGGAGAGATGCCTCGTGACTCTGTGTGCTGGGCTTGGCTCCAGGTGAGGGGCCCTGGCAGCCGGCCATCCCCCACCCGGGCTTCCCCATCACCTGCCACACTCACCTCTTCCACTCTTCCTCTGTCTCCCAGAACTCATAGACAACAAAGGTGAAGCCGTCTGAGAGCCTCACGGCAGCGATGCTGTAATAGGAGACAGGGGGGAGCCTGTACTTTAGTGCGCCCTCTCCCTCGCAGGGCCCTGAGGACCCCGGACACAGTGGCTGCCTTCACCCTTTCTTCCTCCCTGTCTTGCCCTCTGTTGGGCCTTGACTAGTGACCCTAGAGCCCAGCTCTGAGCTAGATACCCTAAGACTCAGGGGGTTGGGGTCGCCAGCAGGACCTTCCAGGATCAGAAAAAAGGGACTTCGGTTTTTTTCAGCCTGTTGCCCAAGCTGGAGCGCAGGGGCATGATCAGGACCCACTTCAGCCTCAGAAGTAGCTGGGACTGTTGGCCTGGCAAATTCAAACAATGTCTTCATAAAGATGGAGTCTGTGGTCCCCAGGCTGATCTTGAACTCTTAGACTCAAACAATCCACACACCTTGACTTCCCCGGGTGCTAGGATTGCAAACTCCAGCCCCTGTACCAGCTGTGATGTTATTCTAAAAGGCTTCATCTTTATTTAAACAAAACCGGTGAGCCCCATCTGATGGCTCACAACAGTAATCCCAGCACTTTGGGGGTCGAGGCAGGTGGATCACTTGAGGCCAGGAGTTCAAGACCAGCCTCACCAACGTGGTACAAGCCTGTCTCTAAAAAAAATTACCCAGACATGGGGGTGCATGCCAGTAATCCCAGCTCCACCAGAGGCTAAGGCAGGAGAATTGCTTGTACCGGGAGACAGATTGCACCATCGCCCTCCACGCTGGGTGCCAGACTGTCACAAAACAAATAAAGCCCTATCTTTAAAAATCAAAGCATCTTCCTCCTGATCCTCCTCTCACGAAATCCTAGAAACAACTCCACTATGCTGTACCTGCCCTGGATGAAGCTGCAGCAGACCTGTCCTTAGTCCCACGGGCGGAACCCCCAGTTCAGCACTCCCCTCAGTATAAACGCTCAGATCCTGCCTGCCACTCCCGGCTCCTCTGTACAAGGCCCAAGTGACCATAAAGGGGGAGCCAAGAGCAGGGGGTGGAGGGAGGGTGCCAGGCTGGAATCCCTCCTGTGGCCAGCACACGCCCCATGCCTGCCTCTGCCACTCCAGACTTGCCTTCTCCAACTCAACAAACGGCACTGTCCCCTCCGGAGGCTCTGAAGCCGAGTCTCTCCGTCCACCCTGCCTCCTCTCCACCGCCCATCCGGGTGGCCCTGCCTTGCCCTGGCCCCACATTTCACATATCGAAGGAAAGACCAGGTCCTGCGCCCCAACCAGGGCTACTGAAGCACGGCCCCTGGTGGCCACCCCAGGTCTCCGCAGCAGCCGCACTCCTGCCCCGGCTACCACCACTTAGGCAGGCCTCAGTGCACCTGCAGCCCAGGAAGACCCGTCCCCAAGACCCCGTGCGGACCTGGCCTGCCTGGTTCACAACCGTGCCCCCAAAGGGGTGAATGAATGAGTCCCGGGGTGGAGTGAGGCAGAGCCTGGCCGCAGAGACGGGGAGGAGCACCTGGGCCTCATGCTCCTTGGGGACCCCTACCCTCCAGAACGAAGGGCTGTTGTCTGCTGCAGAGCCCTACACTCTGGCCATGTCACATGGCTTAGCTTTACCAAGGAGCTACATCACCCCAGGGGATGAACGGGAATTTGAGGGTCAGGCACCTTCCCCGACCCTGACTAGGGGGGAGGAGGGAGAAAATGGCGGCTACATTTCTTGGCCATTCCCCTCCAGCCTCACCTATTCGCCTTCCTTGGTTAACTGAGCACATACTACATTTTGTACCTGGTGAAAAGTGTGCAGCAATGCTCCAGACAGAGTGACACCTAAGACTGAGTGAGTGCACGCGGCACACGAGACACGGCTGCAGGCTTTCACACTTGATTCTATCTCCACCCGTGATAACCCACAGCAAGGAGTCTGGGGGGTGTCACCCCTTTACAGATGCGTAAGCTGAGGCTGGAGAGATGAGATTCTCCTCCCATGTTTGCATGGCTGGGAGGAACCTGAGTAAAGACCTGAACCCAGCTCTTATGCACCCAGCTATGCGTGTTCCTGGGGTGCGATTTGTATGTAGGGGTAAGGCTGGTCCTGCCCCGTCCCTCCACTGCCAGGCAAAGCTCCCTGCCACCATCCCACCACGCCGGGCGGCTCACTCACTGGAAGCAGCTCCTCTCTCCCGCGGTGCCCCGCAGATACTGGCGCAGGGAATCCAGGAACTCGCTCAGCTGCTCAGGGCACACGGCCATCTCCTGCCGGACCAGCTGCAAGTGCCACCGGCCACAACAGGAGTCAGTGTGGGGCTCCCTGGCAGGCCTCCTCCCTGAAGACCCATCCATGACCTCCCTTCCTCGGTCAAAAAATGACCCTCCCACACTTTTCATTCTTAGCATACGCATGGAATAAAAATAGGCTACGAAAGGATTAGAAGCAGAGGTAGCCCCCACAAATGGGGAAAACAGACGCGGGTGATTACACAGGCCCCAGCCGTGGCCACAGCTGCTGCCACGCCTCCGGGGCCCGGAGACACAGCATACCCACGGACCAGAAAAATTCAGAGTTGATGGACTAAGCATTTTGACATCACTGTCCTGCTGGCCACTTTGCTCTAGACCAAACTTTTTTTTTGGATCAAAGACCAGGGACCTTAAGGAACACCCCTGGAGTAGGGGGTGGCTTCAGGCCAGGGCAGGGCCTAGGGGCCAAGTGCTGGGGCTACATCTCCCCTGATGGAGGTCCCAGGCAGGGCCGGGGGCCGGGGCATCGAGCCCCATGGATCCAGGCAATCCTGACTCGCACAGGGATGTGGTCCCAGGAGAGGTAGGGGAAGGGGTCTTACCATGTTGGTGCCGTCTTCGTCCGAGAGGCGCTGCTGCAGGTCAAACCACAGTGCCTGAAACAGGGCAGCTCACAGTCAGGCCACAGCCAGAGATGCCCGCCACCCCAGGTGCAGGGAGCTCTGGGATCCCTGAGGCTGCAGGGAGCTGCCAGGGGCCTGGCCCTGTTATGCAGGGCTGGGAGACCAACCCTAGGCAGTGGCAGAGACTCCCTCTGGCCCTGGCATCTGGGGGCAGTGGGAGGCACAGGTGACCCCATGCAGAGGGCACAAAGGGGGTTCTGAACATGTCGCTGGGCCGAGGATGGCTTGGGAGAGGAAGCAATGGAAACCACAGAGGCCCAAGTCTGAGATGCTGGGGTTGCCACAATCATGAGCAGCAGCCCTTAGACTCCTTGTAACTTACAATCACCCCAGGTTCTAACCCCCAGAACCTCAGGGATCTAATGGGGTGACCAGTTCTCTCTGGCCTTCTCTGGTATCTGAGCTAGATGCTTTACAAATACACATTCAATCCTCCAGACTCCCCGGGGCAGGTGCTGCCCCACTGTGAGCTCGTCTCCAGGAACCACATCCGTTCTGCTCACCGGCGCCTGGTATCTACACAGGGCTGAGCCCTCCCAGATGATCAGCAGTCACTATGTCACAGCAGAGAACCCTAGCCCTGAAGGAGAGAGAGCTGTGTCCATGTCCAAGCGTGGGTCTGAACCCAGTTTCTCTACCTGACACAGAGGATCATGCTGCTGCTTCCTTTAGGGCACCCCATTGTCCATGTCCGGGGGCTCACACCTGTGATTCCAGCACTTTGGGAGGCCGAGGCAGGTGGATCACCTGAGGTTAGGAGTTTGAGACCAGCCTAGCCAACATGGCGAAACCCTGTCTCTACTAAAAATACAAAAATTAGCCAGGCATGATGGCACATACCTGTCATCTCAGCTACTGTGGAGGCTGAGGCAGGACAATCTCTTGAACCTGGAAGGCAGAGGTAGCACTGAGCAGAGACTGCACCACTGCACTCCAGCCTGGGCAACAAGAGCAAGACTCTGTCTCCACAAAAAAAAAAACCCAAAAAACCTGGGTACCCCACTACCCACCACGACCAGGCCCATCTCTCCATCCTCCAGGAGGACAGATGGTCTCTAGGAGTCACACAGGGCGCAGGTGAGGCACACTGGCTAATAAGGAAAATAGCAGCATGTGGGTGAGTCTGCGCAGTCACCACCGTGACGTTCTAAACGTCTGAGGGAGAGGCCTTGTGTGCTCAGTTTCCACTGGGCCCTGTAGTAGCTGATCCTGGAAAGGGTATTGCCTTCTCGGGAGTACATGGCACGATCGCATTTTTGTGAGTGAAGGTGTGCATGGAAGGAACAAGGCTGTTTCCATGGTTTTAAAGCATATGTGTGGGCTCCTATGGCTGAGGCTGGAAGAGCCACAAGAGGATGAGGAGAGGCAATACGGCCCATGTATCTGCCCTGTTCTGCTCCCAGCCAGCTGCCCCTAGGACCTCCATCCTTCTAGCTGAGAGGCATCTCAGGTTGGCAGGTGAAGGGCGGGGCCTGAAACCAGGCGCAGATTGGCCCCTGCTCACGGCCCGGGCCAATTAGAGGCTGGGGAGGAGGGCCTGGTTCCACCCCGTCTCCAGGACGCCCAGGTACTCCGTGGTTACCAGCCAGCCTGGTTGTTAGGGCGACCAGGGCACTAAAAATAAGCTTCAAAGAGTCTCCCTGCCGAGGCGCCCGCAGAGTTGTTATGACAACCGGGCCACGGGGTCCCCTCCTAGCCATTCTGCAGTCAGCTTAGAGAAAGGGGTAACCCCACCTTGGCCTCATCCCTGAGGGGGAAGTTCGAGCTTCCTCCCTCGGACTTCGGACTTCGCTGCATGTCAGCCTCTGCCTCCCTGTGTGTGCAGAGCCCCTTGTTCCTGTCCCCATGAATTCCTCAGAATGAACCCCCAACTAAAAGCGGCAATACCCTTTGCAAAGGTGTTAAAAAAAAATACGAAAAAGTAGGAGAAACATAAAGCACCTCAATTCCAGGCTTCTGAGAGCTCAGTGACCTTGGCTCCTACGGGTATATGGGTGTGGTGTGTGCACATGGATAGGATTTGTTAACAAAATGCCTCCTAATCACTGCTACTATTAAATGCAAACTATGGCACTGGGCTCTGTACTAAACCACCGAGGTATCATTTTGGTTCATCCTGTCAACACCTCTGTAAGGGAGGGGTCCTGTGCTCCAGGTTATTTTCTTCATCAGACGAAGAATCTCAGCCTCAGAGAAGACAAGTCCCTGGCCCAAGGCCACACAGCTCTGAAGTGGCACAAGCAGAACTCTGACTGACACTGAGCCCAACTGTCTGCAGGCCCTAAGACAAACTTTTCTTTCCATCCAGTGGACATATTGTGAGCACTCTGCCCTGAGTCATGAAACACTCTCTGAAAATGCTCTCTGTAAGGGCCGTGTTATTTTCTAACACCTGCGGATGTCCCATTTCACACTTCATACATTTGCTTCTGCTGGGCGCAGTGGCTCACGCCTGTCATCCCAACACTTTGGGAGGCCGAGGCAAGGGGGTCACAAGATCAGGAGATGGAGACAATCCTGGCTAACACGTGAAACCCCAACTCTACTAGAAATACAAAAAATTAGCTGGGCATGGTGGCATGTGCCTGTAGTCCCAGGTACTTGGGAGGCTGAGGCAGGAGAATCGCTTGAACCCGGGAGGCGGGGTTTGCAGTGAGCC
>NW_016107474.1:1623839-1632136 GCF_001604975.1 Cebus imitator | reverse complement strand
AAAAAAAAAAAAAAAAAAGTTTGCTCCTGCTGATCACTTCCTTCCTTGGTTCGAATCTCTCCCGAATCATCACGTCTCCCTTTCACCCCAGGGCTGCCTCTTGGCTAACACATGCTCCGGCCACCTTAGAGCCAAGTCTCCTTCGAAGCTAGGGCCTTGCAGCCGGGGACCCGACCCTGCTGACCACGCTGTGCCCCTGGAGCTGCTCCTGCTGCATGCCAGCCTGCCCAGTCCCCCAACACTCCCTCTCCCCAGGTGCCCGCCCTCCTTCGGCCTGAACAACAGCTGCTGCATTCCCTGGGGTTTGATCCGTAGCTTCGGCCTCTGCATCTCCATGCCCCACCTGTGGGATATCTTTTCCACGGCTCCCTGGCCCCTCTGCAGCCCAGACTTCTAACCAGGCCTAACTCCGCACCCCCTCAGGGGTTGTGAGGAACAGAGGCTGGGTCTGGCCAGGGCTTACCTTGCTCTCCAGCCTCCCGATCAGCTCTGCCAAGCGGCTGATCTGGGTTTCTAGGCCCTCTTCCTTTGTATCCTCAGCAGCTGAGGAAGAGAAGGAGACACACAGACTGCAGTGGCGGGCAAGGCGAGGGCTTCGGGGGGAAGCCGGAAACACCCAGCCCCCCAGGGGCCTCAAACTTGCCCCTCCCCTCCCCAGTCCCTCTCAAAGGACTCTCAGAACCCCCGGCCGGTACCCCCACCAGGGCCCCTGCTTTCTCTCACCAGATGGAAGACTCCTGCCTTGTTCCGTGGCCATGAGCTTGTGGTTGGGGGCAGAGCGGGGAGTGGGGCTTCCACACCAGGTCTGCGCCACACTGTGGCTGGGTTTGCTGTGGTTCTGTCTGCAGTTGGAATGGGAGAACAGACAGATCCTGACCACTTCTAGCAGCTTCAAAAACATTTATTAAGCCCCAATAGTGAGCTTACCCATGCACAGGGCTTGCCCATGGCCTTTGAGAGAGGAGGAAATGAGGTTCCTACAGCAGGTGCCTCAGCCAGGGCCACGCACCCTGCTGGGGCAGAGCTGGGATCTGAATTCAGCTCCATTCAGGGACCTCACGGCCCAGGCCTTTTCCTCAGGAGATTCAGTTCCAGGGAGAGGCTGAGCCAGCTGCCGACCCCAACCCTAATAGCTCACAGATTCCAGGCACCTGGAGACCCCACACTGTGGAGGAACCAAGTCCCCCTCCTCCCTCATGAGAAGCCAGTTTGGTGTTTGGTGCCCTCTACGGTGGGGGACCTACTTTTAAGACCCTCCTCCAACACACATGCATAAAAGCAAGACCTAAAGAGACACTGACAGTGGGGGATGTAACCGGACAGCAACTGCTCTCCTGACCTGAGCCTGGCCCCATCTCCTGGCCCTGGTCACCCCTACTCCTGAGCATGCTGATCTGCACACACCCCTGCGTGCCCTGACAGGCACAGCTAGCCAGAGGCAGACACACAGACACACACACTGCTCACCTTGCGCTGTGCCCAGCACACAGGAGGGACTGTGCCCAGCACATAACAGAGACTCAAACAATGCTCAGTGAATGACCACATCCTCTGGTGCAAAAGGATGCTGGAAAGCTCCCTGCAGACATACAGAAACACAGACCCCCTCCCCCCCACACACACAAAAGACACACACAGAGCCCCGTGCACAGCCCCCACACCCTCTCGGTCTCTGGACACCATGGTCTTGGTGCATTGTGGAATTTGTCTCCTGTGAACCTTGAACACTCAGCCCGGCTCTCCCCCATGCCGAGGGAGCAAACTGCACTCCCACCTTGGGAGGCGAGAGACCGGCAGAGCCTTTGTGGTGTCAATCACGGCTTCTCTATAAACCAGCAGGAAATTAGATGTCAGGTTGCTCAGGGCTCCTGGGCAGTGGGGTCTGAGCCAGTAGCCTGTGCTGGAGGCGACACCCTGGGAGACTGTCCCAGGTCTGAGACAGGATACTCCTCAGGGACCTACAACCTAGAACCAAACTAGCTGAGATTTAGGGAGGTTTGAGGGAGGAGCATGTGTGGAGCAGAGGTGTCCCCCGATAATGACATGTCACCCCCTCCAACAACATCCCCAGGTAAGGTCCCACCAGGGCGGGCAGTGGGTGGAACTGCTGACACGTGAGGGAGCTGGCCCGGTGCGGGAAGTCAGCTCTGAACACTGTGCAGCAATTCTGTCTGATCTGTGGCAGGATAAAAACAGCAAGTTTTTCATCAACACACTAACAGAAAACCAAGGAAATCTAAGTTTCAGCTTTCAGAGTGATGGCTGCTAATTCTAGCGAACCCAGGAAGCATAAGACTGATCACAGATGCCAGGTTCTGTGCTCCAGCCCAGGGATTCTAACCAGTGGGTATGGCCAGGAGTCCAGGAATCTGTACTCTACTTTAGCAAGTGCTCAGAGCCAGCTCATTCTGGAAACAGTGTCTCAGAGTGCCCTTCACAATCTGATTGGGACCAGGTCTTCACCCACAAAGAAACACACAATCAAACCCGTGCGCATCCCCCCAACAAACCGACATCCTGGTCCTCATGTGCCTCTCTGCCTGGAATATTCAAGGCTCAATCGAGCTTGGGTACCGACACCTGGCTGTGCCCACACCTGTTTGCATTTTCTCTTTTTCTTCTCTGTGCCAAGCACATCAGCTGTTCTGGGAAGAACTGGGCAAAGAGGGGTTTATCTCAACTCGGGATAGCAAATGGGGGTGGGGATGCTCGCGGTCCCCAGGGGGCTGGGACTGCTGAGCCAGGAGAACACCGCTCCTCTCTCAATACCAGGTCCGAGCCCGAACACAGCATCCACCACCTAAGAGGAGACCCCAGACGCGTTCCCATGGCTCTAAGCACGCACACCCAAGACCACAAACTGTGAGAAAACCACTGCACTTTCATGTCTCTTTCTGTCCTCCCAGCAAAGTTCTAACCTGCTACTACTGTCTTTAACACCTCGTTCCCATTTCGTGGTCTCTCATTTTAGCAGAGGAGCAGCAAGCCTCAGGATACAAGCTGGAATGCAGGAAACGACAGGTGCTTATTTTTATAGTGACTTCACTTACGGCATGTGATACTCAGTGTGCAGTTACTTTAGCATGTGCCATTTCCCACAGTGATTTCTAATTTTCAGCAGTGGGCTGGGGTGCAGTGGCTCATGCCTGTAATCCTAGCCCTTTGGGAGGCTGAGGCGGCAGGATTGCTATGGCCAGGAGTTTGAGAACAGCCTGGCCAACATAGCGAAACCCCATCTCTACAAAAACTTTTACAACGGTAGCTGGCTCTGGTGGGACTACGTGCCTGCAGTCCCAGCTCCTTGGGAGCCCGAGTTGGAGGCTGCAGTGAGCCACAACGGTGCCACTGCACTCCAGCCTGGGGGACACAGTGAGATCCTGTGTCGAAAAATAAAATAGGCCAGGCACAGTGGGTCACGCCTGTAATCCCAGCGTTTTGGGAGGCTGAGGCAGGTGGACCACATGAGACCAGGAGTTCGAGACCAGCCTGGCCAACAGGGCAAAACTCTGTCTCTCCTAAAAATACAAAAATCAGCCAGGTGTGGCGTTGTACACCTGCAATCACAACTACTCAGGAGGCTGAGGCATGAGAATTACTTGAAACCAGGGAGGGACAGGTTGTAGTGAGCCAAGATCATGCCACGGCACTCCCGGATAACAGAGGGAGACTCTGTCCAAAATAAAGAAAATAAATCATAAAATAAGATATGGGCCAAACAACAGAATGGTTCTGCATAAACAGTAAGCAGTATGTGGATGTGGATGTGGATGTGGCAAAACAAATCAGTCTTCACTGTACTAATAAATACGCACACCACACATTCTCCTGAGCATTTACCTCTCATTCAATCCTTGCAGCTGAGGTTGTAGGTACTTAATTGTGCCCATATCACACAAGGGAGCACTGAAGGCAGAGAGAGTTGCCACAACTTGCCCAAGGTCACCCAGCTCTTAGGTACACAGACACCCCCACCAAGCAGCAGGTGGGCAGGTGCCCGTGCGCAGCGTGCCCCCAAGTGCCCTGCAGGGGCTCGGCGACTCACCGGATCTGGCTGGTCTGTTCCTCGATGGCTTCCACCGCACTCTCCACGGAGCTGAGCAGCGACTGGATCTGATTGGCCGTCTCCTTCAGGAGGAAGCGGGTCACAAACTGGTCCACATTGTTGCCGCCCTCATATACCTGTGGACGGAAGGGAAGGGGCACTGAGGGGAAGGGGAGGGACACTGGAGGTGGGGTCTAGCACAGGAGTCGGGGGAAAGCTGGTGTTGACATGTTTGCTTTGCAATGGGAAGGGAGGACCCCACGGCCTCCCGCACCTCAGAGGCTGTGGCGTGTCCAGCGCAGAGGCTAGACGTTTAGAGACCAAATGCGAACCCTGGTTTCACCATTCACTACCTCTGTGACCTCCCCGAGGATAATGGGATCACTCTAGTATCTATCTTACACGGCTGTGATGAAGGTCAAAGGGCATCATGTGTATCAAGTGCTCAGCACAGGGCCTGTCGCACAGCAGAGTCTCAATAAACAGTAGGTGCCACAATGGAGACACTGTGACGGTCACAGTGATGATAGTGGTCACCGGTGGTTTTGTTGTTGCTGTGAGAAGGATCATGATCAGGAAACAAGCATCTACCACCTTTCCTCCCTCCTTCCTCCTCTGGGGAGGATTCCTAGGGCTCCTGGAAGAAGAGAATCAACAGCAGCTCCAGAGAGGAAAGGGCTGGGGCTTAGAAATCAAGAGGAGGCGGCCGGACAGAAGCCTTGCGGGGGAATCAGAGAGGGAGTCTCCGCAGATGCCACGACCAGGGGAACTCTAGGGAGAAGAGGAAAAACAGTTTTCTCCAAGTTTTGCTCTGTCAAATGGAAGAGAATTTCCACTTCTGTCCCGAGATTCTGCTAGGCCATTTTTCAAGGCTTTTGGATCCAGGGGAGAAGCTCTGGGCTGCCAAAGGCTTCACAGCAGAAGGGAGAAGGCTCTGCTTATCCACATCGCTCAAGGACGAGACAATGAAAATGATGCTGTGTTGGGGGATCCTGGATCTCCCGGCCTCCTCTGCCAAGACCCCGCCTTCCTGAGCCACCTGCCCCAGGCACCTTGGAATTCTGCCCAGTCCCTGGCAAGGCAAGGAAAAACAGGGCCCTCAAGGAAAGCAAATTAAACCATCCATCACTCTGACTGGGAATTAATTAGCAATAATTGCACAATGGGAAACATGGCTGAGAGACTCAGAAATGAAGGAGGAGGAGGAGAGGCACATGGGAAGACGGCTAAGGCGTGGCACAGGCAGACGCCCCATGCCGATGGCCGGACCAGGGCCTGCTGGGGACAAACTCTGACAGAGTACGAGTTCACAGCCAAAAGTATGTCAGGTTCTTGCAGCCTGGCAGGTTCCAGCAGCCTGATAAATGACCGATTATCCTTCCTAGCAGACAGCTGGAACCACACAAGATCCAGTGATCAACAGACTCTAGACACACGAATGGCCAAAAATGGACATGAAGACGTAACTCAGTAAAATATTTAAACACAAAGAAAACGGCTTCTAGAAGTGACCAAGCAGAAAAATGAGTTGAAGTGTGTTAAAAGCACCCAGACCAGCGACTGAAGGGATCAGTTAGCGTTACTGGTTAGCTGAATTCCGAGGAAGACAAGTTATTTTTCAGGGAGTAAAAAATGAAGGTTTTCCTGATTTCTCCTCCACCACAAGTGAAAAGTAACCTACATTCCCCCATGTACAGATACAATCTCAGATTTGGTAAGCGGGGGTGCATGTGCCTATTTGTTACATGGTGTATTACACAATAATGCTGGGTGGACTGAGTTTGCCTCAGACAAGAGACCAGCTCCATAGACTCCACAGGGAAAGGCTCAGACAAAGAAATTTTGCACCCAGTGGACAAGTTACTTATTTGTAGAGCAACTGGTAGATATCTAGAAATGTGCAAATTTCTGAAACTCTACTAGATGAGCACCTTTCTGCAAACAATCCTTAAGAATTTGTCCTAAGTCACCTGGGTTTGAATTAGAGTTCTTCATATAGAGAAATTGTGAAAAGCAGTAACAAGGATTACTCAAATTAAACATTAAGGTTACAGAGGTTAGGAAATAAAAACATTAACCAGTATAGTTGAAATTAAGTAATGATGTAATTTCAACTGTACTGGATTCAGTCAATAAAGTATAGAAAAAATAGCCTAAAATCATAAAAATTATTTTTATTCCCAAAGGGAAGATAAAGAGATGGAGTCTTGCTCTGTCGCCCAGGCTGGAGTACAATGGTGCAGTCTTGGCTCACTGCAACCTCCGCCTCCTGGGTTCAAGCAATTCTCCTGCCTCAGCCTCCCAAGTAGCTGGGATTATAGGTGCCTGCCACCACACCCAGCTAATTTTTGTATTTTTGGTAGAGATGGAGTTTCACCCTGTTGGCCAGGCTGGTCTTGAACTCTTGACCTTGTGATCCGCCCACCTCGGCCTCCCAAAGTGCTGGGATTACAGGAATAAACCACCTCACTTGGTGAGAAAGTGTTTTTTTATTAGCTAAGTATAAAAGTAAAATTAAGAATGTTTATGATGTATTTTTTTAAAGTAACTAATAAAGTGAATACTAGGAATTGTACATTCCCAATCATAATCCATGATATCAACAGATCACCAAAAGGTAAAATGTAACAGAGATGAAATCATAAAAAAAGAGAAGGATAAAACGCAACAGTTAGACCAAATAAAACAATAATAAAAAGGCAGCCCGAATTCCCTTACATAAAGACACAGTCCCAGATCTGATTAGACAAGGTCCACCAGAGGTACAGCTAAACAAAAGTGGCACAAAGGACTTATTAAAAAAAAAAAGCCCGTGCAAAGATTCAGTAACCAACTGTGATTGAATGAACAGGACAAGTTGCAACATCACTATCAGGTTAGAATTTAAGTGAGAAAGTACTGCCCAAGAAAGGTAGGAATCCAACGATAAAAGCCCTCAAGTTGTAACAAGCACATGCCATTATTAAATCTTCACGTACTGGGAGAGGGTACAGCTTTGGGGACTTCGATGCCTATAGCCATCTGATCAAACCATTTTGCTATATGTCAAGGGCCATAAACTGCTCAGATTCTTTAACCCAGTAATTCCTGAATTCTGATAAATTATCCTCCCAAAATAGTGTAAAATATGGATAAATACATTTCCCACAAAGTATTAAGTACATATTACTCATAATAGCCAAAACTTGGAAATAATCTCTTATACCTAACAAAAGAGGAAAAGTAAGTAAATTAAAATATTTTAAATGATGCTTTTCAAGCATCATTTAATAACATTTAATAATATAGGGATAACGTTAAAAAAATTAGGTAAAAGAGCAGGAAATAAATTTTTGTACACAGATTATAAATTTAAGAAATACACATGGAAAAAAGACTAAAGGAGGCCAGGCATGGGGGCTTATACCTGTAATCCCAGCACTCTGGGAGGCTGAGGCGGGCAGATCACAAGGTCAAGAGATTGAAGCCATCCTGGCCAACATGGTGAAACCTTGTCTCTACTAAAAATACAAAAATTAGCTGGGTGTGGTAGCGCACACCTGTAATCCCAACTGATCGGGAGGCACAGGCAAGAGAATCGCTTGAATCCAGAAGGCAGTGGGTGTGTGAGCTGAGCTCACACCACCATACTCCAGCCTGGTGACAGAGCGAGACTATGCCTCAAAAACAAAAAAAAAGAAAAAGAAAAAAGAAAAATTGGCTACAAGTAATAAACTAAAACGTTACCAGTAGTTAGGGATAGTGGGAATTGGAAGTGATTGGATTTCTCTTTATACTTATCTCTACTTCCTAAATTTTGCGTATCAACTACATACCATTTATATAATGAAAATGCTGTAACAGAATTATGTATCAAGCAACATGGCTAAATATATAGACAGGAAAACCATTAGAAACACAAAGATTTAATGACAAAACACAATTTAGTATGAGAAATTAGCTGACCACTGTCCCACAGGACAGATACATTAGATAAAAATAAGCACAGATACAGAGGGCATTGTTTGAAAGAATAGTGAAAGTCTTTGAAATGGACAAGAACAGACTCCTGGGTTTCCTGTTTTTCTAGTTTACTTTTTTTTCTAGTTTATCTGAGTCTTTCCTTATTTTGGAGCTACTCTGTTTTGTTTTCCAAAAAGGATTTAATTGAAAGATGGATTTGAGGCCGGGCGCGGTGGCTCAAGCCTGTAATCCCAGCACTTTGGGAGGCCGAGGCGGGTGGATCACGAGATCAAGAGATCGAGACCATCCTGGT
>NW_016107474.1:1620801-1623637 GCF_001604975.1 Cebus imitator | reverse complement strand
AAAAAAAAAAAAAAAAAAAAGATGGATTTGAGAACTTGTTAAAGGAGGGAAGCAGATGACAGAAAGTTGGGGTTTATTTATTATTTTTTATTTCACATTCAGAGGGTACATGTGCCTGTTTGTTACATGGGTATATCATGTCCTGGTGGAGACTGAGATTGTAGTGTACCCATCACCCAAATACTGAACAGTGTACCTAGTAGGTCATTGGTCAATTCTCACCCCCCTCCTACTCTCCCTGGAGGAACTTTTAGAGCTCTGAGGATAGAGACCATTTATAATAATTCAGAGTTCTCTTCTGGCTGGGAATGATGGCTTATGCGTGTAATTCCAGCACTTTGAGAGGCCAAGATGGGAGAGGATTGCTTGAGCCTAAGAGTTTGAGACCAGTCTAGGCAACAAAGGGATACCCTGTCTCTACAAAAATAAAAAATAAAAAAAAATGTAAGGAGTGGTGGCCTCCACCTGTGGTCCCAGCTACTTGGGAGGCTGAGGTGGGAGGATGGCTTGCGTCCGGGAGGTTGAGGCTACAGTGAGTGATGATTGTGCCACGCTGCACCCCAACCTGGGCAACACGGAAAGACCCTGTCTTTAAAAAAAAATTATGTTGCACAGAAACGCACAGGAATTTTCTCTGGCACTCTCCACAGGGCAAATGGCTGTGGCCATGGCATAGTGACTAGTTAGGCATTTATTCACCAATTGCTTTCAGAATCACTATTTACCTGTATATTAGTGCACTTGTTCTTTGCATTGTCCTTTGAGCCACTTCCAACATCTTACTGATTCTCATACTGAGTTAAAGAAAATCTTTGATGTGCGCATTTTATTATTATTTTTGAGACAGAGTTTTGCTCTTGTTGCCTTAGCTGGGGTGCAGTGGCGGGATCTCGGCTCACTACAACCTCCACCCTCCGGGTTCAAGTGATTCTCCTGTCTCAGCCTCCCAAGTAGCTAGGATTACAGGCGCATGCCACCACGCCCAGCTAATTTTTTTGTATTTTTAGTAGAAACAGGGTTTCACCATGTTAGCCAGGCTGGTCTCAAACTCTTGACCTCAGGTGACCCACCTACCTTGGCCTCCAAAAGTACTAGGATTATAGCCATGAGCCACTGCACCCAGCCAATGAGGTGTATATTTTAATACTTACAGAAGAGACATAATTTTACCTTTAAAAAAATTGTCTCTTAGCAGCACATACTTCATAACAAAGCAAGGATAGCTATTTTCAAATCTGATAATTCTGCAAGCACAGTCCACATCTTCTCAAGCATTCATGAGACAGTTAGAAAAACAAACACAAATTAATGCAAAAATCTCAATATATTACACAAATAGAGTAGAAACCTTTCTGGTTATTCAGTTTTATCTTAATACAATTAACTGAAAAATAAATGAAAATGTAACAAGGCTGCTCAAAGAATAGAGCAGGTGAAAATACTGCACATTAACATCTATGATTGCTATGGGAACATCAGAAGTAATTTTTTTTTTTTTTTTTGAGATGGAAATTCATTCCTGTCGTTCAGGATGGAGTGCAGTGGTATGATCTCTGCTCACTGCAATTTATGCCTCCCAGGTTCAAGCAATTCTCCTGCCTCAGCCTCCCAAGTAGCTGGGAGTATAGGCACCTACCACCACGCCCAGCTAATTTTTGTATTTTCAGTAGAGACGGGGTTTCACCAGGTTGGCCAGGCTGGTCTCCACCTCCTGGCCTCCGGTGATCCACCTGCCTTAGCCTCCCAAAGTGCTAAGATGACAGGTGAGAACCACCATGCCCAGTTCCCATTAAAAGTAAATTTAAAACATTTCCAACATTATTTTTTAAAAAAGCATTCCATTTCACATATGAAAAAGAACAGCAAAAACAACAAGCCTAAGGTTGTAAGAGGGAGGAAATAATCATGATAGGAACTATAAATAAATGAGAAAAACATGTCATGAAATTTAAATAGATGTGCCAGGAGCTTGTTATTAGAAACAGCTAATTAAAAAGGCAAAAATGTCAAATGGAAGGCTCTAAAATGTAGAAACATAGGAGAAACCTAATATCTGAGCTGCAGCAGCAAATTTTATCTTTTCATTTTTGTTTTTTGAGAGACAGGGTTTCTCTTGTCACCCAGGCTGGGGTGCGGTGGCACCGTGAGCCTCACTGCAGCCTAGACTTCCCAGGCTCCAGAGATCCTCCCATCTCAGCCTCCCAAGTAGGTGGAAACTACAGTCACATGCCACCATGCTTGGCTAATTTTGTTGTTTTTGTTTGGTGAAAACAGGGTCCCACTATGTTGCTTAGGCTAGTCTTGAACTTCTGGGCTCAACTGATCCTCCCACTTCAGCCTCCCAAAGTGCTAGAATTACGGGCATGAGCCACGGTGCCCAGCAGCCAGTATTTTATTGAACTTAATCTGCAGTAACTGCCTACTTGTGTCAATGTGTTAGATTTTAAAAAAATAATCATCAGAACATTCCATGTATGACTGATTGTAAAACTGACCGTGGCCAGGGCCCTTTTGTTTAAAAATATACAATGAACACAAGTGAAAAAGTTGACTAAAACTAGGGCCGACCTTGAAATAACTATGAAAATAATCCCCTGCCCTGTTTAACACCTAGACCCAAGAGGCACCGATAAATTCTATCTTCATGTACAAAAATGATTCTGGGCCGGGCGCGGTGGCTCACGCCTGTAATCCCAGCACTTTGGGAGGCCGAGGTGGGTGGATCACAAGGTCAAGAGATCAAGACCATCCTGGTCAACATGGTGAAACCCCGTCTCTACTAAAACTACAAAAAATTAGCTGGGCATGGTGGTGCGTGCCTGTAATCCCAGCGACT
>NW_016107474.1:1613513-1619759 GCF_001604975.1 Cebus imitator | reverse complement strand
GAAGAAATGTCCATCACAGATGCAACAACCTACTATCATCATGACTGCCAAGAAACCCACAGAAGATCACCCCTGACATCCTACATGTATGATTTCCAAGAGCAAAATCTCTAAAACTAGTCTAACTTGTATCAGCGGATACTGATGGAGAATTCTGTTATGTTCCTGAAAAGTCTGACCAAAGATCACGACGTAACCATGTATACTACGAATGCCTCACAGCATGACTAGGACGTGGCCCCCTTCTAAGGTGAGAAAACCCAGGCTCAAGGAGGTGATTGCCATTGTCCACGGTCACCGTGAGCATGTGGTGGCCTCACACAGCCTGTGTGGAGCAGAGCTAGGGCTGCCACCCTTGTCTGGGTGACTTGGAAGCCTGGGATCTTTCCACGCCACCTTCTAATCTACTGCCTATACCTTGATACTTTGAGATATCAAACAATATTCTACAAGATTAATAATTGGAGGGAGCAGCTTTTACATGGTATTAAAATATACACTAAAACAGCAAGGCTCAAAACAGCATGACACTAAGATAGAAATGAAAGTGTGGAATCGTGGAGGCTCTGAAAGAGGCCCAGCTATTTTTAGATACATGGCAAGACAGGAACTCTCCAATACATGGTGAGCAGTAACTGCGAAGCATAGGAAAATCACATGAAAGGGTTTTAACTTCTGGCTGAGCAGACACACGGGAGCCTATTGATACAACCAGCTGGTGCCTTTGCTCAGTGCTCGATCCTGCATGCTCAACAGCTCAGAGGCCTTTGCTCAATCTCTGAAGCACTTCATAATTCATAAGGTGATGTCTCCAATTTCACAGATGGAGAAACTGAGGCTCAGAAAAGGAAATCCTTCAGCCAGGTCTAGCTGGCTTTGTCAGCTAAACTCCCCGGCCTCAACTGGCAGATGGGGCTGGGCTTTTCTGGGCTCCCACAGCTCAGGGTGCTGGTGGCTGCAGCCTGGGCACCTGTGTGTCCCTCCCCATGGGCCTGGATTGCTGAGCCCAAAGGTTGCCCTCTGCTTCTGGCTGGCGGACTCTCCAGTTGCCTCCTGGGTGTGCCTGGACTCTCATGCTGCACTCCCATGCCTCTTGCCAGGTCCCTGACTCAGTTTCCCCTCTCATCCCAGCCAGGAGCTATGGCTGTCTGGCTGGGACTCTGTTGAGTTCACCTTTGTGAGCCTCTGTTTCCACAGCTGTGAGATGGGAGAGGTGATAGTAACCACCCATAGGGATGCTGTGAGGATTAAACCAGGTGCTGAGCATCAAAAACATGACAGAGGGCCGGGTTTAGATGCACACACCCAGACCGACCCCGCTTCCAGCCTGCCCTAGAAGGGACGGCACCTGTCTGGGGACCCCTTAGGGCACAGGGTGACCACAGCCGCCCTTTCTAGGACCCCAGCCCTGGACCAGGCCTGACTCCAGGAAAATGCCTCCTGCTCCCAACCAGAGCCATTTCACCAAGCCATTCCACTCCCTTCACAGTTATCTCTGCTGCTTGGAGGAGCCCTGGGCAAAGCCCACCCCTGAGATAGGCCTCCCTGGTCCCCTTCTTCAAAAATCCAGGCACCCGAGGGCAAGGGTGGAACAGAAGCAGCACTGGAGCCCTGGGGCCCTGGACCCCTGGGGTCACCTACACCTGCTGACCTTCTTGGTGTAGCCCATGGCCTTCAGGACAGAGTGATTCAAGGTCTCCAGGGAGGCCAGGACGTCCTCATAGTCACCCATGTGGTCCACAAAATAATCTGGGGAAGGGAAGGCAAAGGTCAGGGGTCACAGGAAATCCTGCCCCTCCCACTTGGCACTCCTGACCCTCCCACCTGCACTACCCTCCCCCTCCCCCGCCTCAGGCCCTTCTCCGCCAGCCCCATCCCGGCACCCCCATCTTGGTCCTGGCATAGCCAGGCACCTACCACATAGCTCCTTGGTGTCCACGTGGCTGCAGAGACAGACAGAGACAGGAGGAGGGGTCAGCAGGCCTGGCCCCGAGCAGCCTGTGAAACACATGCCCTGCCGCCCGCTCTTTGCAGCCTGTGAGCTGGCCCCGCGAGCCCCACCTTACAGATGAGGACACAGAGGCCAGGTGACACCCCTGCCCCTGAAGGGCCGAGCTGGGCTCAAGTCTGTCTTACCCCCCACACCACCCACCCTTCTTCTGTTTTCTGAGTCCACTGACCCCATCATGAATAAATGACACCAAGGGTAGGGCCAAGCCAGGGGCCAGGAGGGATAAAGGAAGGGATGGTGAGGTCCCATTACTGTGATGGGCTGTCAAAGCTCTCACTGCCCCATTGCCCCACACCCTAAGCGACCCTGCCTGCTGGGTCCTGGAGTCCTTGGGGGCATGGCAGGGCCTTTCCTGTTCTGGTCCCAGCCCCTGGGTCCCACACTCCCATTCCAGCAGCCTAGAGAAGGGTCCTGTCCTTTCTTGGGGGAGAGGGCTGAGCATGAACCTATCCCCCACAGCAGTGAAGGAGCATGCACCAGCCCCAAGATTGGGGCACAGTGCTGGGAACTAGGGGGCTTCTGCAGCTTAGGAGCAGATTTGATAAGTGGGGGCCCTCTGGAACTGGCTAGGGATGGTCCCTGCACATGGTTGGCCCTTCCCAGGCCGAGGTCCCTCATCATGCTCAGTGGTACCCGCACTCAGCAAGGCGCATCTGCACAGAAAGCTTGCTGGCCCAGCGAATCTGTGCTCACAGGCTTTGCATGCTCTGTTGGGAAGGGCTTGTGACCTCCAGCTCATATTCAGAGTTCTGGCAAGTCCTGCAGAAAGTGACCCCGTCACTTTGCTTCAGTGCTTCACAAATCTTTCCGATTGTTTGTACATTGTTTTGGGCACAAAATCTATTTAGAAACCCAAGGAGCTGACGTTCAGGGCTCACACCTTAGGGGATGTTGGGGAGATCATCCTGAAAGTCTTTAGAGCTCTGACCTTCCATGATGGCGAGTCCTCCCTGCACCCACACCCACCCACACGTACTCTCTAACGAGCACCTCCTTCTCCCTCCACCTCTGCCCACTCCTCTATCCCGCTGACCCTTACACAAAGGACCCTGAAAGAAAAGGCCTAAATCAATGAGCACCCGCCTGGCCCTTCAAAGCACCCCAGGAAGCTGCAGTAACAGCTCAGAAATCTCCATCTGGCCCCAGGGAGAGCACTCCATTCTGCGGTCTGCAAACTGAAGTCATTTCTTTAAAGTGGCCTTTCCCAGAGGACAGTGCCTGCGCCACTCACCCCATCCTGGTCCCCAGCCAGTGCCCCCCAGGACACTCTCAACCCCAACCACTGGTCCAGGCCATCATTGCACTCTGTCCCCTGCACGCTGGTTTGATGGCAGCTACTTGTGCAGACCATCTCTAGCCAGTCTCAGAGAACCTCAACTTACCACATGTGCCCTAGGCAGCCCTCCAGACACGGGTCCTCACCACCCAAGGAAGTCTGAGAAAGGAGGCTGGGTGGGGCTTTGACTCTCTTGAAGGTTGGGGTGAGAGGAGAGCTCAGACCTCATCCTGTCTCGGGAATCCCAAGAAAAGGGCAAGACTGGAGCTGAGGTTGGGAAGGATCAAGGGTAAGTCTGAGTCGAATGTGCATTTCACACTTGATTTAGACATGGGTTGGAGCCAGAGTTTTTGGCTGATTCTGAGACACAGGTTAGGGTTATGACTGGCTGGAGGAAAGGTGTGATAAGGTACGATGGTAGATGCCGTGTTAAGTTAGGATTTGTACTTGGTTCCAGTTTGTTTTAACACGAGTTGGTATTAGGGTGGGTTTCAACCTCACAGTTAACGTCGGGACTAGGAGGACGCACGGGCATTGGGGCTGGGGTCAGAACTGGCTGCTGGCTGAAGCTGGCAGAAGGATGAAGTTACTGCCAACTTCCTGTTTTCATAACCCCGTGTCCACTGTGCAAAGGTGGGAGTGTCTCCCTAGTTAGCCATGTGCTTTCAGAAGAGACCCACTTGTGATAGCAGCCAACGCGATATGAATCTGCACAAGCCCCAGTCACCCCAGGCAGTGAAAAGCTGACTTTTAGATTAGCACATCTGGGAATTTTCGGTTCTCCTGCCCTTTGCAGGGGACTACAAATGGAGACTAGAAGAAAAGATGCCTCCTCTGTGACCCACACGTGCCCCTCCTCTGCCAACCAGGACTGAGGCTCACTTGGTGTTGTCAGAATCAATCGTGTGAAAGAGATCTTCGAGCTCTTTCTCGTTGAGGACGCCATCTGCAAAGAAGAGCTGGAATTCCTCCAAGGACAGCTTCCCATCATCTGCAAGGAAGGAAGCGGGGAAAGCAGCTGGTGTCTACAGAAACAAGGCTGGTGAGACTCATGCACGCACAGCTCCCAAGTCCAGGCAATGCCCTGAACGAAAGAGCAACTCCAGCTCAGATAATCCTCCCCCTCCCAGGTAGTTCCCCAACTAAAACACAAATTCCATTTTAGAGCATCCCTATGCATCCAGCTAATTCCCACATTAACCAGTAAACTCCAGTACGTGGAGAATCACTCCCTCATCCAGCTCCTTGCCAGACCAATGCCTTTTCACAGCTAACTCTCAAACCAACAATGCAATACCTCGTTTCCTTGGGCTCACCATGCACTCTGCATTTTCCATGCATTCAATGAATACAGAGTATTTGCCCCCTGCCAGGCAATTTTCTCTCATTAAATTTACACAGCCACCTGAAGGCGTGTAAAACACTGTGTTTAAGACGGCACAGTGTGAGCAACCTGCCAATGTCACACCATCGGTAAGAAGTGGATCCAAACCCGGCAGCTGGATGAGCCACCGCTCCATAGCTTCCAAACACCAAGTGGTCTCCCCACATCCCTAGCTCAACACAGGCTGACAGCTTAAGCTCAGCAGAGGGCGGTCCTGAGATCTTGCCATGGTTTCATGCCACTCTTTTTCTCTTTGGCCCCATAAAGCATAAAGTATGAGAGTCTGGTAGAAAATACGAACACGTGTGCATGGGGGCTAGGGCCAATACCCCAAGATGCCCCCCAACATCCCAGCTAGGATTTCAAGGTCACTGGGAAGAAATAACTTCCGACTTTCAAAGGCAAAACCAAAAAAAACCCCAAACCAACCACACACGCACAAACCAAAGACCCACAACCAAACCACGAAAAGTCTACAAAATCAGCCTCGATACGTGAAATCAAAGCTACGGCTCTCTGTAACCTGTGACAGAGGACATCTTCCAAGTGTCTTCTGCAAGACTGAAGATAAAAGCCAGGAGTCACAGTGCGGAGTCACACGTGTGGCGTACCTTCCACGTGCTCACTCCTTAGTCTTCCTAACACTCATGGCACAAACAGGACTATCACTTCCATTTTAGAGAGGGGCAAACTGAGGCACAGAGCCATGAGGGTACCTGCCTAGGTCCTACAGCTGAAGCCTGAACCCAAGCCATCTGGCTCCTAAGTCCAGACTCTCAACCCAACCCAGAGGTAGGGTTTTGTGGCAAGATCGCCACCTACGCAGCCGGGGGTGGGTAGGCACCCCCACTTTGGGTGAGGAGCGATCAGCATGGGCACCACAGGGGGAGTCTGTGTGAGCCCCAAGCCCAGCCTCCCTCTGGCTGCCTCATCTCTTGGGAGAGCAGGCAGAGGCCGGTAAAGTACCCCTCACAAAGCCTTTGGCTGACATTTACCCTGAATGCCTGACCACGGGCCTAATGAATCCGTTAATGAGGGAAAAACATGCCCTACACAGTTCCCCAGGCCAATTAGACCAAACGGGCCAGCACCTCTGCCTGAGACCCCAAGCGGGCCATTTGCAGGTGTCTTTGCTAATTAGCAGGAACTCAGTCTCTGTCTCCATGACCTTTCAAATGCCAAGAGCCCGTCAGAACCCATGTCCCTGGAGGGAAATGCTGAGTGGCACTCAGCCCTCGCCGCCCTCTGGGTTTATGTCCCGGGATGCCAGTCAGGCCCCTCATGTTAACCTTCCCATGGGGACTGGGCGCCTGGTGTTCACCTCAGCCAAACAAGCCTGTCACAGGAGCCACCGTGACATGCCAGCCCTGAGCCTTTGCTCCCACAATTTCTAAAGCCTAAGGCCAGCCTGGGGGCTCCCTTGAGATTGCACCCCCATCTCTCACTCCCCTGGGACATCCCATCAGTCCTTCCTGTGCACACCAGAGGCAGGGCTGGCATCAGCGTTAAGCAGTCCCATGTCTGCTTGTGTGTCTATCAGCCTCCACACCTGCACACCTGTTCCCATCCCTGCAC
>NW_016107474.1:1600464-1612463 GCF_001604975.1 Cebus imitator | reverse complement strand
ACACCTAATCTCACCCCTACACTCATTCCTCCTTCCCCAGCCATTCTATCCACACACACCACTCCCCTATCTATACCCACACCAAGTCCCACCCACCCCTACACAAGGCTTTGAAGCTGCTGCACTGAATCAGAACCTGCCTGCACCACTGCCCCCCGACCATGTGAGGAATGTCATGTGCCATTTCCAAGCCTCGTTTTTGTCACCTGGAAAGAGGGTGGGGGTTGATTCTTGTCTCAGTAGGATCACAGTGAAGATTAAAGGAGAAAGCACATTCAAGTCCTGGTGCACAATAGATGTTCAGTGACTGCTGCAGCCTCCAACAGACCTAACTCTCTGCTGAGCAATGGGAATCAAACCCCTCTGGACAAGCCACGCCTGCAGACTCTCATTTCCCAGCCATTTGATGCAGAGCAGCTGGGACGATTGACATCTTCAGCCAAGCCAAGAGCGCAACTCTGTCCTCAGAGAGCCCTATGAGGTGGGTGTTGTCATTACAATTCCCATTTACAAATAGGGAAACTGAGGCTGGAGAGTTTGGTGACTTGCCTGAGGTCAGAGCCAGTATGCCACTGAGCCAGGACTTGATCTCAGGCAGTCAGGCTCCAGGACCTGGGACACTCTTGCTGGAAGCACATCTCACACCCACATTCACCCCGGTGACAGCCCCCCATGGCCACATGTTGGTGGCTGGGAAGATGGAAGACCCGAGGAGGAGGAGGAACAGGCTCGGCCTTTGTGGTGGCTGCAGGAATGAAACTGAGGGTCCCACAGCTGTGCTCGGGGGTGGACAGATGGCCTCTGATGGGAGGAGCCCGAAGCAAGGACAGAACCCCATCTGTGCCCAACGGGTGGCCAGGTACTTCCCGCCCATGTGTATACGCTGCAATGGCTTCTGCGGACTGCACACACAGGAAGCCACACACGCACACAAGCTGTACACACACTTGGGGTGTACAGCCATGGCTAGAGGCCCACACATGCTCTGCAGCAGGCGAGAGACCCACACTGGACACATGCACTGCCAACAGCCACACGCTGCTGCGTCACCGAGAAACCAACAAACAGCCACGCTCTCACCAACACACACGTTCACCAAGTCTACAGACATTTACCGAGCCCTGCGGTGTGCTGGCTATCAGGCCCAGGAGAAGCGACAAACCCAAATCCCTGCCTCTCAACCTGCTGAAGGAGCCAGGCCAGCACACAGGCAATGACGCTGAGGGTGCCAGAGACTCCATCTCAGGGGACAGCCCCCTGACTTCCCCTGGCTCATGTCCAAGGCTTTTCAGTCTGCAATGCTATGGCCGTTCTTCCAGCACCAGCTCATCTCCCTACGTCCATCTCCCTCCTCCTCTGCTCTGTACAGAATCACTACTGATGGGCCTTCGTCACCAGAGGACTGGGAGCAGTCACCATCACCCCCAGGGATGCGGGGGGGCAAGGTGGGAGACTTCTCAGAGCTGATTCAAGCCCAGACCTGTGCCCCTGCCCACCCACCCCCCACCCAACTCCAGCCTCCAACTCCACCCTGCCACCGCCCTCAGTAGGAGACGTCAACAGGAACCCCCAGGCATGAGGCGGGGTGCTGGGGACCCAGGCCAGAGCTGCCATCCCCAACTTCAACTTGTGCAGGAGAGGAACTGGGGCCAGAGGTGTTGGGGACCAAGGGCCCGGGGGCAACTCACAGGGTCTCTGTTGCCTGCTCTTCCCCTGAACAGGCTAAGTACTTGAAAAACACTTGTTTTTAAAACGCTTTAAAAACATTTGTCACCCACACCTCCTCCCTGGCTTTTCCTCAAAACCCAGGGAAGTAGGCAAGGCAAGTGTTACTGCGCCACTTTAGCCACGGGAAAACCGAGGCCCAGAGAGAACACGTCTTGGCTGAAGTCCACAGCAAGCTGTGCCGTGCCTGTAATAGTGACTATGGTATCTACGAAGTGTGGCGCTTTTTGTCAGCTGAGGCTCAGCTGGGCCTTCCTAAACGTACTTATTCTCAAGCACTTTCTGCAGGTGGAGCCCGTCCAAGGAGTCAGCAGAAGCCGAGTGCTACGAATTCTGTGGCCACAATGAGGGTCTGCTCCCATTTTTGAAGAGGCTAAGAGATACCGGGAAAAGGGCCCAGGTGTACAGGAAAGGCTCCTCTTCTTTCACGCAGCTGGGCAACCCTGGGGCAAACTGCTTAACCTCTCTGGGCCACCATGGTATCAACAGAGGTAAGAGCGCTGACTGCTCAGGCTGCTACAAGGAAGAAGTGCATCAAAGCTTGTAAAGAGCCTAGCGTGAGGCTGGGGGCTTCCTGGGCCCCAGCCTGGGCTCCTCTGGTCCAGCCCATCTACAAAAAGACCTAACATACACCCAGCACTTACCACGGCCAGCCATCGTTCTTGGTATCACAATGACTTACTGAGCCCTCGAGGTGAGGGGATCCCTACTAAATAGGCCCTACTAGGATTCCCATTTTACAGATACGGAGACTGAGGCACAGAGCAGAGGAAGGATTTGGCCTTCTAACTTCAGAGCCCTGCCCTCCAAACCTTTAGGCTCAAGGTAGCTCGTGTCTCCTATCCCAGGTCCCTTCCCCATGAAGTACGAGGACAGGAGCGGGGCGGCAGGCAGCCTAGAAAACAAACTCACCATTTTTGTCCGCGCGGCGGAAAATCTGCAGAAAAGAGAGGTCGAGTTAGCCCTGGGCCAGGGAGAGGCAAGCCCTTCCCGAGGCTTCTGCCCGGATACCAGGAGCAGCTTAGGGCCCAGCAAAGCCGAGCTCCCCTTCCCTCTCCCAATCCCTGGGCTGGGATCCAGGGGGAACAATGGAAGCATGTTACAGGCAGAGGCCCTCCCCTCGCCTACATGGAAGCAGCTGCCAGCACCACCAGCCTGCCCCTGGCCACGCTGACAGACACACGCAGGCCCACGGCCATCCCCGCAGGTGGACGTCCACAATCATCAGTCCACGCGGCCTCACCTACCGCTAAACGCTCAGCCGCACACAATCACTCTGAATTAGCGTCCCAGGGAGCACCACAACTTTTACCACCGCAGTCCTTCCAGAACCCCCGGTGTTTCCAGGGAGGTTGGGCTAAGTCCAACGGAGGTGTTTGCAAGACTTGGTGACAACGACAGCCACGGGCAGGACTGCGTTAATTTGGGGGTGCAGGAGCAGAAAACAGGATGCTAAGAGCTCAGAAAAGCAGCCTCCACGAGGTTCAGGCTGCATTAGTCAGGGATAGGTGGGGGCAGCCCCAACGCTGGCCTGAACCTAGAGACCAGGTGCCTCGTCTTCCTGCCTTTCCGGTGACATCAGAATCCCTGGGACAGAGGTGCTCCCTTCCCTCAAGGTCAGGCTGGCGGGTGCTACTTGCCCGGCTGAGGCTCCAAAGCAGCTTTCCGCCCCTTCCAACACCATCACCTGGAGCGCTTTCCAAACCTCCTGAGCCAAGGCCACACCCCAGGAGGCTTGAATCAGCTGCTGTGAGGCTGGCTCTGATTTCAGCATTTTTCAAGCTTCCCAGGCACACTCAGCATTGACACCTGTGCGCCAAGACCTTGCTATTCACAGGAGCAGTTCCAGGCCCTGCAGGAGTTTGCAATGTGAGGTGTCCCACCTACTCTGTGCTGTAGTGCACTCAGACCCCTCACTGTAACCAGCACTTTAAAGCCTCAGAAGGATCCCACTCCCTTCCTGGAGGGGCCCCCACCCCTCTTACCGGCTTGTTTTAGCAAAGAGGGCACTGAGACCCAGGGAGGGGGGCAACAGGTGTACACTTCCCTAGACACCAGGGAGGGCTGCTGGGGCCAGGTCAGCTACAGAGGAGGAGGAGGTAATACTCACTGACCCTTCCACTCTCGGTCCTTGCCTTGGGGAAAAGGACAGGAGCCCCCGCCCTCCACCCCTCCAAGCAACGAGACAGGGACACCTTGGCCATTTCCAGGTGCCTGGGTGGTGTGACTGAAGCACAGCTCCGGAGGACCTCTCAAACATTACCTCTCCTCCTGGCTAAACCTCAGACCCCCAGGCCCTCCTCAGAGCTCCAGCCTGGGCACCCTGAAGCCCTGTTCCTGACTGCGCAAGGTTCCTCAAAGCTGGGGGTCCCTATCTAGGTATCCCAGATCCCCCCTGAGGCCAGGAACCAGGCAGGTGCCAACTCTGGGCAGGAACCCTGAACACACGAGTGACAACACAGGGCTAACACCTGGTAACGTTAGCCAGCTGCAGGAGTCTACACGAGCACCCCCCCCGCCCCGCCCCCGCTCATCATTCCAAGTGGCAGGTCCCCAGGCAGAGGCTCAGAGCCCCCACCTCACAGGGCAAGGCTTCCCTGAAGGGCAGCCTGGGGTGGCAGGGCTCAGTCCAGGACTTTCAGTGGGAGCTCTGCTGGGGTCCTGGCGCAGGGCGTGGCGGCACAGGTGTGTGGCTGGCTGTGTGTGAGTGCGTGTGTGCGTGCTTAAGTGAGCGTGTGAGTGCGTGTGTGCGTGCCTAAGCGAGCGTGTGAGTGCGTGTGTGCCTGTGAGTGTGGCACTCTAGAGCTCCCCACGCCCTGTCCAGCCCTTCCAGTCTAGATCCTGCAGAGGGTTCCAGGAGCAGGGAAGAGGAGAGAGGAAGGAAGAGAATCCCCCTTCTCACAGGGATCTGCGATACACACGTGTACACATTCACACACACCCCCAACCCTCCCGGAAACCCACCACATAGCCAGAGGCAGCCCCCAGCCCCACTCTGGAAGGACCCTGGCTGAAACACCTAGTCCACACCCCCAGACGCCTCCTTCACCTCCTCCCAGCGCTCTCTGCAGGGAGAAGTCTTCCTCCCCCAACCCACTCCCTGAAGATTCCTCCCTCCCGGGTGGGGCGAGGGGGAGGGTGACATGGGCTTCCCAGAGGTAGGTGGTTTGGGTCCCAGGGGAGTTAGAAGGGGTGAGGGGTGAGTGGTAAATGAAGAGGACCCAGCGCTCAGTAGGGGAGGGGGTGTGGGGAAGGGAACAGAGGACAGCAGAGGGCTTGGAATGGAAGGGAGCGAGGTGGGGAAGGCCAGAGGAGTCCCGGCTCAGGGCTGATGGGCGGTGGCTCTGACAGTATGGAAAGGAGACGAGAAGACAGAAGGCGGGCAGGGGACTTCACTTTTAAAGTGGCAGTGGCGGGGGCAAAGGGTCTTTGGGCGTGAGATGAGGTGGAAGGCTCAAGGTCTAGAGCGAAGAGAGGCAGGGGTTGTTGGAGGCCTCAGAACTAAGTATCCCTCCGGACAGGATCCGAGATGGGGAGGAGGAGGGGGCTGGCGACGGCGAGAGGCTCGTGTCCCGCAGGGTAAAGGGTGGGGGTGTTGGCTGGGACAAAACTCAGGGGACGATGGCCGGGTCCGGGGGCTCACGGATCCCCACTGCGGGCGGGCAGGGATCCCGAGGAGCGCGGTTGGAGGAGCGGAGGAGGGGGTCTCTCGGTGCAGGGAGAGAACGGGGCTGGAGGCTCCCGCTCTGGGACGCGGAGGGGCGGAGAGACGCCGGGGGTCTCCTGCCCCGGTAAGGGGGCCTCGCGGGTCCCTACGGAGGCGAGCTAGGGCGGCGTCGGGGTCCGCCCGAGGGGCGGAGGGGGCTCCGGATCCCGGCAGAGGCCACGGCGGGGGTCCCGGCCGGCGCGTACTCACGTCCAGGATGACGGCGGTGCCCCCGCGCGGCGAGGCGGGGCCGGGGCCGGGGCCGGGGTCCGCGGGGTCCGCGGGGGCCAGCGGCGCCCGGGGCTCGCCCATCCTGGCGCCCACCCAGCGCAGCAGCCCGCCCAGCGCTCGGCCCTGCGGCGGCGGCTCCCGGAGCAGCCTGTGCGCGCCGGCCCTGCACAGGCGCGCCGCCCGCTCGCACATCGCGCCGCGCCCGCCGCCGCCGCCCGGAAGCCCGCCGACCCCCGCCTGGCCGCGGCCCGCCCCCGCACGACCCCCTCCCCGCGCGGCCCCGCCCTCCCTCCCAATGCCCGCGCGGCCGCGGACACCGCGGGGACTGGCCGGCGCCGGGGGGGCGGTCCGGCCGGACCCTGAGCCACGTGCCCGCTCCCCGCCGCCCCCACCCCCGCCGGACGGGCGCCGGGCCTGGGGACTCCCTGCTGGGGCATGGGGCGCGGGGCGCGGGGCGCGGGGCGCGGGGTGCGGCCGCAGAAGGGGCTGCCCGGAGGCTCGGGGAAGTTGGGGCCTGGGGGCGGGGCGGCTCCCCTGGGATCTGGTCCCCAAAAGTCTCCTGCTGCCCCCGCTTCTAAAGTCCCCCCCTCCCACTCGCGACGCTCTGCAGGGGCCTGAGCGCGGGTGTCCAGCGAGCCCAGAGCGCCCTCTACCGGCTCCAGCCCTGGGGAGCGGCGCCCACGCACCGCGGCTCCGTCACACCCGCGGGCGCCCACCCTTACCTCCCGCGGGGCGCATGCCCCCTCAGGCCGCCGCCTTCATTACACAACTGCCAGAACCAGTTTTCACCCCAGAACATCTTTCCTTCCCACTCCATCCACCCATCCATCTATGCGCCCTCCCACCTTCCCTCCAATCCATCCATCCTCCGCCTCCCATCTGTCCGTCCATGCACCCACCTGCCCTTCCACCCACCCACCATCCTCCCATCCGTCCATACACCCACCCACGCACCCACACTCCCATCCATCCACCCACCCACCATCCTCCCACCCATCCATCCACCCACCCACCCACCCATTTATCCTCCCTTCCTCCCTCCCATCCATTCACCCACCGGCCCACTCACCCTCCCATCCTCCATCCATCCATCCATCCACCCACCCACCCACCCATCCTGCCTCCCATCCATCCACCCACCTATCTTCCCATCCATCCATCCATCCGTCCATTTAAAAGCTGAGTTAAGGAAAACCCACTAGGTGTCAGGCAGGTGCCCAACTGCTCGGTTCTAGCAATGGGCAAAACAGATGGTGTCCTTGGCCTCCAGGAGCTTACATCCAAATAGGCGGAGTCAAACACTGAAGTGATTCCACAAATAAATGAACAATTAAAACCGAATTGCTGGCCGGGTGTGGTGGCTCACGCCTGTAATCCCAGCACTTTGGAAGCCAAAGAGGGCGGATTACTTGAGTTCGGGAGTTCAAGACCAGCCTGGCCAACATGATGAAACCCCATCTCTACTAAAAATACAGTAACTAGCTGGGCGAGGTGGGGACACCTGTAATCTCAGCTACTTGGGAGGCTGAGGCAGGAGAATTGTTTGAACCCAGGAGGCAGAGGTTGCAGTAAGCAGAGATTGCACCATTGCACTCCAGCCTGGGCGATGGAGTGAGAGTCTGTCTCCAAAAAATAAAAAAATAGAAAACTAAAACTGAATTGTTATGAAAGGTAACACCTTGGAGTGTTTGCTCGGATGGCAGTGGAGGGGTTTATGTCAGAAACAGCTTCCAAGAGGAAGTGATTCTTATGCTGAGAGATTCCAAGGAAGAGGAGTTATAGAAAGGCAGGAAAATGTCCTGGGCTGAGGACCCTCTGTGCAAAGGCCCTGGGGCAGGCAGGGAACCAGCCAGCAGGAGGAACTGAAAGGAGGCTGCCTGGCAGAACAGAGAGAAGGGGGGCCTGGAACAGGCTGGAGGGAGGCGGGGCTCCAGTGCCCTCCTGGACACCACTCCCTGCACACACCCAATACTCCTGCCCCCGGGCTCCAGTACAGCTGCCTGCTCAACTGCTCCCACACTTGGGGCACCATCCTTTGCACCCCAAGGCCCCAGCCATGGACCTCATCTAGGACCACATGGCCCAGCTCTCCTCCCCCAGTCTCCTTCCCTCCCTTCCCTCCAGCCCAGTGCGGGGTCCCAGGAACGCAGATCCCTCCCTGAGCACAGAGTCCTCAGACGCATGAGTGCAGGCGGGCACTGGCTTTATTGGGACCTGCTTCTAGAAAGCGCAGGCGTGCAGGCTTCCTGGCTGGGTGCGCAGCTGCTGCTGGTGATTCCAGCTCACACTAGCAGGTTACCCCCAAAATCCTAGGTCTAGGCCGACCCTGGTCTGCGGCCACTGTTACCACCTTGGACACTGGTCTAAGTCCAGAGAAGCCTGGGCCCCCTGCTCCTCTTAACCCCAAAGGCCAGCTACATGGGCTGACAGCCCTCCCCGGGGTGTTGTTGGATGGGCTCTGGATCCAGCAGGTATGTGGTCATCTCTGCCCTCTTCAGGGCCTGGCAGCCAGCGGGCCTGGCCGGATGTTAGGGCGGCTTCCTGGTCTCCTTCCTTAGCAGGGAGCTGGCCACAGCCAGGGCGCCCCCCTGCACAAACCTCACGAAGTTGTCCCCAGCCAGTGGCCCCACAGCGTACAGGCCCTCCTGGCGGGTGCTCTGGTAGGTGAAGGGGTCCACGTCAATGGGGTTCCTTTTGGCGCTCAGTGGCTGGTCAGGGTCCACTGCAAAGTCAGCCCCTGCCCGGGGCAGGAAGGAGAGGTCAGGGTGGGAGCCAATGAGGACCAGCACCAGGGAGACCCCAAACACCTTCTCAACACCCTCGAGGTCCTGGAACACGGCCTGGCGGTCTTCCTTGAAGAGCAGTAGCCGGTGCCCGGGGAGGCTGCGGTAGCCCTCGTAGGGGCTGGGCGACAGGATGGACTGCTCCCGCATCATCTGGTGCACCTTGTGGTACTCGGGGTACAGCATCTTGGGCAGCTGGTTGAACACCAGGCCGGGGTCGTCCACGGCCCGGCGGAAAGCATGGATCACAGGGAGGTTGTAGTGGCGGGCAAAGAGGACTGCGTCGGCCGCCGACAGCCCCGCGCCGATGATGAGGACAGGGTCTGAGGCTGGGGTCACTGCCCCTACCCTTGTGGCCGCCTCCAGGGCAGACAGCTCATGGTGGACGAAGGGCAGGGCCTCGCCGGGGACGCCCAGCCGGGCTGGGCTGTCGAACGTGCCTGTGGCAAGGACCACGTTGCGGGCCCACAGCGAGAAGGGCTGCCGGCCCTGGTCCCTGGTCAGGAAGCCGCTCACCTGGAAGAGAGGGCTGGGGTCGGGGGTCCTCCACTCCACGGCTGTGACTACAGCACCGGACACAAAGTTATGCCCCAGACCCTTCTTGACGACGTAGTCCCTGTAGTAGTGGGCGATGTCCCCGGCCGTAGCCCGGCTGTTTCGAAGGCCTCTGTCGGGGAGGATGCAGGAGGCCAGAGTCAGACACTGTTAGGGGCTGGGGGCTTGGGGGGCTGGGTGGAACAGGAGAGGTCCAGGGCAGTGTCAGGCCCTGGAGCTGGAGTAGGCTGTAGGACAGGGCCAGGTAGTTCAGCCTCTCCAAGCCTCAGTCTCCTCTTCTATAAAATGGAGCTAACAAGGGTACCTCCTTCAGAAGAGGTGGTGTGGGGTGGAGTGCAGAGTGCAGCCTCCAGAGCCACACTGCCTGGGTTCGAGTCCTGACTCTGCCATCATGAACTGTGCCTTTTTCCCATTTGCAAAATGAGGGAGATGCTGATGGCAGGACCTATTTCATTAGGTTGCGGAGAGGATTTGGTGACCTGATAAAACACAGGACTTAGGCTTAGGCTGGAACCTGACTGGTAAGAAGTGCCACGCAAGGATGGGCCGCCAGGATTGTCACCTCAAAGGGTTAAACATGGTATGCTTCCGTTTTTATAAAGTTCGGGAACAGGCAGAACTCATCTACAGCGCTGGATGCCAAGAGGGTTTACCTCCGGGGAGGGGGGAGGGGATCCTGATGGGAAAGGGCATGGGGGCTTCTGGGGAGGGGTTCTGTTAATTGAATCTCTGTGCTTACCTTGGCAAACTTCATCAACCTGTACTCATAGGAGTTACTTACTTTTCTATATGTAGTTAATTTATTTATTTATTTATTTGAAAAAGAAAAATGTTTTTTTTGAGATGGAGTCTCGCTCTGCAGCCCAGGCTGGAATACAGTGGGCAACCTCAGCTCACTGCAACCTCTGCCTCCAGGGTCCCAGTTCAAGCAGTTCTCCTACCTCAGCCTCCCAAGTAGCTGGGATTACAGGCATGAGCCACCATGCCCAGCTAACTTTTGTATTTTTTAGTGGAGATGGGGTTTCACCATGTTGGCCAGTCTGGTCTTGAACTTCTGACCTTGTGATCTGCCTGCCTCGGCCTCCCAAAGTGCTGGGATTACAGGCTCCTGCCACCACACCCGGCCTATATATAGTCAATTTAAAAGTTGATTTAAAAACTCCCACGTGCAGCCCTCACCATCCTTCCCAGCCCACACAGCAGCAGCTGGAGGCATTTTATTGTTGATGTTTTTATCAGTTTCCAGGGGCAGTGGTGGTGGGGTTGAATGACAAGCTTTGGCATCATCCTAGCACCTCCCTGTATCTCACTGTGCGACCTTAGATGAGTTAATTTACCTAGCTTGTGGGCTTATGGTTCAGGGTGAACTCCCTTAGGGGAGAAGCCCGTGCCACATGCTGTCTGGCTGAATGTCGCAGGAGCTGAGAATGGACACCCAGGGCCGTGTGGGTCAGCCCAGCGCAGCCTGTCTCTGACCCTGGAATTGATCTCTGTGGGCCTGTCATTTTCCTGCTCTCAGTCTTTGTAAAGATGGTGATACAGAACGGTCCCAAGAGTATGTTCCATGCAGAGTTATTTGTAATAAAGACACAGCGGAAAGAATGAACACTCCAGGGCTGGCAGGGGCAGGGGGTGCTGGTAACCTTGGTAGTGCCGGGAGGACAGGGGGTGTGTCTGCAGTGGTTTTGTGCTCTGACGTCTAAGCTCAAGGCCTGGCACATAATATGCATTCAGTGAAGATCTGCTGAGCAGGGGATGCTCACTCGCCTTTGGGAATATTGTGAGGCCACGTAAAGGGATGCTTTTGAACCCTGCCACATCACCACATGACGTGCTCGGGACAGAATGTGAAAATGCAAAAGTAGGCTAGGAGAGGCTGTGCTGACAAGTGACACTGGAGTTTCTGTCTGCTACTAACACAGGACCACGGGAGCCTGGAGGTCTTCCTGCCAAACATGCACAAGAGTCTTTGTATCAGACAGACAGCGAGGCCTGGAGTGCCTGCCGTGGGGGACACAGGCCTGGTTACAGCCCGGGGCCGAGGAAGGAGGGCTTCCCCTGAGAGGCAGACTGCACCCCAGTATCTGCTCTGGGACAGCCTCTCACTTGAGTGGACACACCCCAGAATGGGCAGGGGCTGGAACTCCTTTATTCTGGGATTGAACCAACCTGTGAGAGGAAAATCAATCTTGGGGCCCCCAAATCACTAAGCTAAAGGGCCAAGTCCAGCTGCGAACTGCTCAGATGGAAGATTCTATTCTATTCAAAGCGCCTCGGCTTGCTGAGATAAATGCACATCTGATTGCCTCCTTGGTTACAGCCAATCAGAAACTCAGAAGAACCAACCGTTTGTCTCTCACCTATCTGAGACCTGCAAACCCCCTCCCTGCTGGAGCTGTCCCGCCTTAGGACGGAACCAATGTACATCTTACATATGTGGATTGATATCTCACGTCTTCCCCAAATGTCTAAAACCAGGCTGGGCCTGACAGCCTTGGGAACATGTTGTAAGGACCTCCTGAGGCTGTGTCAGGGTCACGCGTCCTCAGCCTTGGCAAATTCAACTTTCTTTTTTTTTTTTCTCGATACGAAGTCTCGCTCTGCTGTCCAGGCTGGGGTGCAGTGGTGCAATCTCGGCTCACTGCAACCTCTGCCTCCCGGGTTCAAGCGACTCTCCTGCCTCAGCCTCTCCAGTAGCTGGGATTACAGGTATCAACCACTACACCCAGCTAATTTTTGAATATTTAGTAGAGATGAGATTTCACCATGTTGGCAAAGCAGGTCTCAAACTCCTGAACTCAGGTCATCTGCCCGCCTCAGCCTCTCCAAGTGCTGGGATTACAGCCAGGAGCCACTGCACCCAGCCTAAACTTTCTAAATTAACTGAGACCTGCCTCAGATATTCAGGGTTCACAAGCCGTTTCTCCAGGGTGGCCATGATGGAGCAGGAGCCAGACGGGGAGGAAAAAACCCAGGAGTAAAAGGGTGGGGGGAAAAAC
>NW_016107474.1:1582954-1598180 GCF_001604975.1 Cebus imitator | reverse complement strand
CAGGAGTAAAAGGGTGGGGGGAAAAACCCAGGAGTAAAAGGGTGGGGGGAAAAACCCAGGAGTAACAGGGTGGGGGGAAAAACCCAGGAGTAAAAGGGTGGGGGGAAAAACGCAGGAGTAAAAGGGTGGGGGAAAAACCCAGGAGTAAAAGGGTGGGGGGAAAAACGCAGGAGTAACAGGGTGGGGGGAAGTGTGGGTGTGGGGTCAGCTGTTTTCCTTCTCCATGTCCAATAATCTGCATGACCTTAGGTGAGTTAATCCAACTTGTGGGCTCATGGCTAAGGATGATACTCACCTGTAGCAAAAGCATTAAAAAAAAGAAAATTCATCCTATTAGTGACCTGGAAAGAAAGACTGTTGTAGGCCAGAATAGGGGGACGGGCTGAAAAGCGGCCACAAGCACTAGGGGACCTGTGTCAGAGGCATGGGGCAGGGCATGGGGGTCACAGGCCAGCTGTTATCCCCTCCTTAGAGGCTGGGGCACTACGGGGAGGCCCAGTTGGGGGCCATGTGACAGGGTGGTCTGCTGCCTGCAAGGGACAGGGCGTCCTTGGGCGAGCCAGCTCTGCTGCTCACCCCCACTCATGTGAGGTGGACAAGACCTTTCCCTAGCTGAGCTTCAGTTTCCCCCTCTGGAACAAGAAGACAGATCAGATGCACTCTGAAGCCCCTGTACCTCTGGCTCCTGGGCTCGGTGCGGGTAGGGGGGGTGTCTGTGAAAGGAAAATAAATCTTAGGACCCCCAAATCACTGAGCTAAAGGGAAAGGTCAGGCAGAGAACTGCTTACAGCCAATCTGCTCCCATTCTATTCCAAGTCACCCCTCGGCTCGCCGAGATAGATGGTGCACATCTGATTCCCACCTTTGGAGAAGCTA
The DNA here is from genome assembly GCF_001604975.1 of Cebus imitator. Lineage (NCBI taxonomy): Eukaryota > Metazoa > Chordata > Mammalia > Primates > Cebidae > Cebus > Cebus imitator. The sequence goes on along the minus strand of NW_016107474.1, from coordinate 1,597,304 downwards.
ATCAGAAACTCAGAAGAGGGCAACCATTTGTCTCTCACCTGTCTCTGACCTGGACCCCTCTCCATCTTCCTGCCTTTGCTTCAAGTTGTCCTGCCTTTCCAGACGGAACCAAGGTACTTCTTACAAATACTGATTGAGGTCTCATGTCTCCCTAAAATGTCTAACACCAAGCTGTGCCCCACCACCTTGGGCACATGTGGTCAGGACCTCCTGAGGCTATGTCAGGGGTGCGTCCTCAACCTTGGCAAAACAAACTTTCTAAATTAACTGAGACCTGTCTCAGGTTTTCTGGGTTCACAGGCCCAGCCTCCCGTGTCCCCCAGCGCACCCCATGGGGCCTCACCTTCGCTTCTTCTGCAGCCAGTCCTTGACCTCCAGGTCCGGGAGCCCCATCCACTGGCCCTGGCTCAGGGTCACCATGGAGCCTTCGATGGACTGCAGGAAAAGGAACCCTTCAGTCCAGGCCTCGGCTAGCCTGAATCTATTTGGGGCTGGAGGACATGCGAGGCCTTGGCTGGGGCTGGTGGAGGGAGGGGCAGGGTTGGTGGGTGGAGAACGAGGAAAGGGGAGATGCAAGAGTCCCAGGTCCAAGTGGGGAGAACAAGGGAGACCCCCACCCCCATCAAGGCGTGCCCTCGCTGAGCCACTCACGTGCCAGGCTCCCCCGGGGAGGTTCCGGCCCAGAACCAAGTGGGGGAGGGCATGCTCCGCCTGGTGCTTCCAGGTGAGGACCGACTCCATGTTTCCCCCAAAGTCTGTGTCTGGGCGCAGGAGGGCATCAAAGAGCAGAGCCACGGGGCTTTGGCATCGGCCCTCAAGGCCTTCGGACAGGTGGTCCAGGTCCTGGAAGGGGCCATAGGTCAGAAGGGATGCTGGGGGAGGGTGGGGTTGTCTTCCCAGGGCCTCAGGCTGGGCAGGAATGTGGGGCTGGGGCTGGGCCATTTCCCTGACACTGGAGGGTCTCAGAGAGATGTGCACACTGGGGGTGCTCTGAAGCTCTCATTCTGAGGTCTTTCCAGGAGGCCAAGAGCCCCAGGGTATAGACCAAACAGGCAATCTCAGATGAGACTGCAGTGGCTGCCTGGTCCTGCATCCCTACCCTCATATCAGGGTGGTCAGATCAGCTGGGGAGGTGCTGCCTCTTAAAAGTAGATAATGCAGACCGGCATATTAAAGGCTCTGATGAGCCCTGCAGCCATCATTTACCTGTTGAGTTTTGCCGACCCCAGTGTGTCCCTGTGTTACTGGAGTGGGAACATTTTTGTGTATATTATACTGAGGAACTAGTACTCTATAGAGAGCACTTTGAAAAATGCTGATCTAGATCAATGGTGTAGAAGTACGTCCTCATCCCCAACTCAGGGGTGGGAGGGGAACAGGCGGATGTACCCTGCCTGATGAGGGAGGTCGCGGGGGTGCACAGTGGAAGACAGGGGCTATGGTGGAAGGATCTGCAAGCCCTTGTGGGCAGGAGGTAGTGGGACTGAAATATCTGCGGTGGAATTTCTCGACCTTGGCCCCGCTGACATTCAAACCACGTTCTTCTTTGTAGATAGAACAAAGTCATCCACCAGTCAGTGAGGCCGAGGTTGGGAAACTCCTCCCCAGATACGTCAGTTCCACCACCCTCCCTGTCTTGTGCAGTGCTGGGCATACCAGCATCTCTGGCCTCCACCTTGCCAGAACTGGTAGCACTGCCACCCTGCCATGACAACCCGCATCATCCCAGACATCGCCAGGTGTCTGTGAGGAGCAAAAGCATCCCCTCACTGAGAACCCCTGGTCTAGGACATGGTGAGCCCTCGGCCATGTTGCATCTGTGGGTCTCCGATTTCTTTCATGATCTCCGTGGCTGACTCTGTGGACTCTTGAATTCTGTTTGGTCTCGGCTCCAGCACACACACACTTGTTTCTCCCTGGGAAAGCTGCGGAAGTTTCCCACGGGCTGTGTGTCCTCCCCAGAGCTCCGGCCCCAGGATGACTCACCTGGTCCAGGATGGAGACCCCCGGGGCCTCAGTGAGCTTCCTCTGCAGCAGGGGGTGGGGGTGGACGGCATCTGGCTTCACGTAGGGTGTGTAGCCGGAGAGCAGGTAGGACAGGCAGATGCCAGAGGGGCCGTTGCCTGGGAAGAGAGGGCAGAGGTCAAAGGGGGCGGCCTTATCAGGTGGGAGAATCTACTGCTGAGGGCTTCGGTCTGGACATGGTGAATCCATTCACTGATCCTTCACTCATAAAAATAAAATATTTATTAAGCCCTTAGCCTTTGCCAGACACTATGCCTAATAATAATTTTAAAAAGAGGCCGAGCACAGTGACTTATGCCTGTAATCCCAGCGCTCTGGGAGGCCGAGGTGCGCGGATCACCTGAGACCAGCCTGACCAACAAGGAGAACCCTGTCTTTACTAAAAATACAAAAAAAATTAGCTGGGCATGGCAGCGCATGCCTGTAATCCCAGCTACTCGGGAGGCTGAGGCGGGAGAATCGCTTGAACCCAGGAGGCAGAGGTTATGATGAGCTGAGATCACGCCACTGCACTCCAGCCTGGGTGACAGAGTGAGCCTCCGTCTCAGAAAAAGAAAAAAGAATAATTTAAAAAAGAATGAGCAACTGCTGAGAGCTTCCTGTTTGCCGGGAATTGTACTGAGACTTCAACAGCACCACAACAGCTTTGGTGAGGTAACTGCTGCTCTTTTCCTTCCTATACTTGAGGAAATGGGCACAGAGAGGTTAAGTAACTTGCCTGTGGTCACACAGCTGGCAGGTAAATAAGGTGGGATTCAAATCCAGACAGAGGGAACCCCTGATGACACAACTGAGATTCTGAGATCTCAGAACTAGGTCAGATGGACGAGTGAACGCAGCACAGATGGCTATGTGGCCTGGGGGCGAGCTTGGGTGGTGGGTGCTCGTGGGCGTTCAGGGGCGCCGAGCCACCTGTTGGGTCTGCTGCTTGCACGTCTGAAGAGCTGTGCCGCCATCTGTGGCGCTTCCTGGGCAATTCACCAGGCCCAGCCCTGCGGTAGCTCTTCCCTTTTTATCTGCCCTTTCCCTCTGCTTATCTCCTCTGATTCGGAATATTACTCATACGTAGGATACCAGGAGGAACCTATGAAATCGCAGACGGCCATCTGTTTTTGCTTTACAGAAATGACCATCTCACGTGGCCGAATTGGACACCTGCATTCTTGGGGGTCGTCTGTCCTCATTTTTACAGACAGGACAGGAATAATAAGCCCTGCTGTGTCCTCTCGTGTGGGCCCCCAGTACAGTGCTGGCCACAGGGTAGTCATGGGGCCAGTGCGGGCTCAGGACCAGGCCTTCCCTGCCCCACACTGGGTCGCCTCCAGCTGATGGCTGTGTTCTAGACCCCTGGGTTCTTGGAGGCATGAAAGGGAATGATAGTTTATAAACTGCTAAGCCCGGCACTGGTCACATAGTAAACACTCAGTGGCTTAAAGAACACTGTAAAGAGGCCAGGCCCAGGCCAGGCACGGTGGCTCATGCCTGTAATCCCAGCACTTTGGGAGGCTGAGGCAGGCAGATCACTTGAGGTCAGGAGTTCGAGACCAGCCTGGCCAACATGGCGAAACCCCGTCTCTACTAAAAATACAAAAATGAGCCGGGCGTAGTGGTGGGCACCTGTAATCCCAGCTACTTCGGAGGCTGACGCAGGAGAACTGCTTGAGCCTGGGAGGCGGAGGTAAGCCAAGATCACACCACTGCACTCCAGCCTGAGCGACAGAATGAAACTTTGTCTCAAAAAAACAAAGAACCCAAAATACAAAAAAAAAGAGGCCAGGCCTGGACTTGCCCAGCTCCTGCCCTCAGACCCGGGGTGAGGGCACCTGGAAGGCTCAGTGGCGCCCCTCTGAGGCTGGGGCCTGACACTCACCCACGATGATGACCGGGAGGGGCTCTGAGCGGCTGGCGCCGAGGTGGTCCTTTCTGGAAGAGCTCATGGCTATGGCTGGTGGGGTGCTTGGGGCTGGCAGCAGACCTGGAGTAGGGGAGAGGGGAGGAAGAGCCCTTTCGGGTGAGGCTTGGGTGTCACATGGCCACGTCATTTCCCAGCTATCGTGGCCTCCTATGGCCCCCAGGGTCTAGCCCGGGGTCCCTCTGAGGCATACTAATCAGGACTCACTTCCTGCTTACGCAGCCTCTGCTCCGAACAGGCCAACTGCCCCACCCTTCCCCAGTCACACAGGACGTGGCCTCCGGTCCTTGGGCCTGGTCGCCCCAGGCAGCCACTGTCCCTCCGAGCCTCACTCTACTCTCCCATCTCATTGTGGGACGGGGGGGCAACAGTCCCCGAAGCTTGTTCTCTGTCTTCCCAAGAGGCCGTTCCTGCCCAACCCAGGAACAAGCCCAGCTGGCCCTTCTGTGGGCCACAGCCCTCGAGTACCAGCGTGGCCTGGTGGACTTTGGAGTCGTCACCTGACCCTGGCAAGTGGCTTCCCATCTGCTGACCGTGGCCCATCCCTGGGCCTCTCTGGGTTTCAGTTTCCTCACCTGTAAAATGGAAGCAATGAGTCCCTACCTCCTAGGGTAGTTGTGGGACACAGTGGGGTCACAGGCGGGAAGCACCTGCCTGGAGTGAATTTGCCACGGGGACTGAGCAGCGCTATGGCCTGCTCCAGGGGCTGGGCTGGACTTGGGGAAAGGGAAGCAGCGGCCACGTTTGGGGACGTGCCAGCGAATCTGCCATCTCTGGGGCAGCCGCGCCCTCTGCTGGCCCCACACCCAATTCGCTCAAAGGGACTCAGGTGCTGGTCCTAGAGCTGCCGGTGCCCAGAGGGGCATCAGACCCCCATTTCTCCCCCACACCAGCCAGCAGCGGACACTGGCCTCACCTGAGGGCCACAAGGCCACACCCTTGTGGGCACAGGGATGGTGAGTATGTGGCATGGGCTCTGTGCCGGGTATCTGACATGCTTTTTCTTAGGGACACCTCACACTGACCCTGTGCAGAGTCCTGGCCATGTTATTTTCCCACTTCACACATGTGTAAACGGGGCTCAAAGAGGTCGCACAAGCTTCTCAGCGTCACACAGCCGACCTGGAAACCCAGGGCCTGTCAGTGACACCACCCACGCCACAGCCTCAGGGTCGTCTGCCTCCAGAATTCTTCCAGAGAAGGTAGGAATCTGGATTTCTATGTTAATTCTCTGATTTGAAAAAGTGAGCAATGAATGAATGTGCAATTTTGGAAGATCCTTAACAGGCCAACCAAACACAGTTGAGACCAGCGTGTGACTTCTGATGTGTGCAGAGTGGCAGAAACATCCTTGTCCACCTCCAGGCAGGCCCCAAGGAGATGGACGAGAGACTGCTGTGTAGATGGGCCACTGAGAGGAACTGAGTGTCACCCCCACAGTGACAACAAGTGACCTTCCCACAGCACTCTGCAGTTTGCATGGAGGCTACACCTAAGCAGTGGCATCCAGCCCGCTCAGCAGCCTGGAGAGGTGAGCCCTGGCACCTCTGTCTTGCAGGTGTGGAGAAGGAGGCTCCAAGGGCGAGGATGTGCCCAGCGAAAAAGGGGTCTGTCAGGGACCCCCGTGTGGATGCCCTCCGCTCCCCTGAGCACACCCCTGCCTCTGCTGGTTGGGAGCCAGGGACAGCTTCCGTGTCCTGTCGAGGCAGGCCCGTGTGCCCAGCACCCAAGACCTCCTCCTCTTTTCCTGGAAAGAAGGCAAGTGACATCCTGCAGTTGCCAGGCACCACATGGCATCTTCCTGCCAGCTCCCTGCAAGGCCCCTGGCTGCCTGCCTGGGGAGGGGATTTCAGGGTGACATTGCCACCCATTATCATAATAGTAAGAGTCACAAGACCAACAAAGACAACAGGTGGCTGACACTTCCATACCTCTGAGGAGTGGGCTGGGTGCCAGGCATGAGCTCCACACTGAAAACACATTACCAAATGGAATCCTTATGTAATCGGGTTGTTGTATGCACTCCAAGAGCCAGAGAGTTTCTCACGGCCCTGTACGGTTGGCAAGGGGTTGCCCCAGCTCTAGCAGGCTGGGCTGGATTGGAGCGCAGGCCGCCCTGCTCCAGAGCCTTCTCTGTGGCCCGAGTGCTGTGACAGCTCCTGCTAAGGCCCCTCTGCTGGGCGGAACATGCAGTGTCTGTTCCAGGGTCCCCCACAGCTCTGTGAAGGCGCTAGTGGCAGGCGGGGAGATAGAGGCGCAGCTGATGACCCAGTGTTCTGGCCGGGAGGGGATCATTTCTCACTGACCCTGGGGGCTAGGTATACCCAGAGGCCTTGGAGGACAGGACTGCGGTTCCCAGAGCGCTCACTCCTGGTACCTTTGAATGGCCCCAAGCCCCTCGATCCTCATCACAGTGCCCAGGAACAGCAGTCACTGGGAAGCATGGGACCTCCTGGTAAAGTGCTTTCCCGAATCACCTCCTTTGACCTTCCTAGCAGCCCACTTTGCTGATGAGGAGACTGAGGCTTGGAGAGGTGAAGCCATGAGGCTACAGAGCTGGTGGGTGATGGAACCAAAATCTGATCCCCATGGGCTGACCCCCTAGACACCCCCAGACCTTCCCCAAACGAGTAAGCCAACCTGCTCCGTCTGCCCCAGTGCGCCCACCCTGGGCCATGCCTTGCTCCTCCCTTGTTCTTTTGAATTCTCCCACCACCCGAGGAGGGCACTTGCAGGAGCCCCTGTTGGTCAATGAGGAATCAGAACTGGCTGCTCCTTATCACCCTTTGCAGGCAGCAGAGTTCCCGCCAGGGCTTTGGGACTTCAAGTCCAGTGCTCCCTCCTGTGACTATTCTCAGGCACTTGAACAGAAGCTTCTGGATGCCACATACATGAGGTCACCACCCAGGGGCTGGACCTGAGAAGTCACTTCCTGTGTAGAGAGACACAGGACGCCCCAAGTCCCGAGCAGCTTGAAGCTGTCACTCATGACCTTGAAAAAATATGACGTCAACTTACAAAAGAGTGTGCAAAAGTTTCATTTCGTTTTATGTTTTTTCGTTTTATGGAGTTGGAAGAATCAATTTTTAATGTTATGTTTTTAAGTCCCTTTGACTGAAGATGGCAGATGTTGATGAAAAAAAGTTAACATTAAAAATTGGCCGGGCACGGTGGCTCAAGCCTGTAATCCCAGCACTTTGGGAGGCCGAGGCGGGTGGATCACGAGGTCAGGAGATCGAGACCATCCTGGTCAACATGGTGAAACCCCGTCTCTACTAAAAATACAAAAAAAAACATTAGCTGGGCATGGTGGCGCATGCCTGTAATCCCAGCTACTGAGGAGGTTGAGGCAGGAGAATTGCCTGAACCCAGGAGACGGAGGTTGCGGTGAGCCGAGATCGCGCCATTGCACTCCAGCCTGGGTAACAAGAGTGAAACTCCGTCTCAAAAAAAAAAAAAAAAAAAAAAAAAAAAAAACATTAAAAATTGATGTTTCCAACTTCACAAAGGCAAATAGGATAAAAGACATGAAAACAGTTGCACCTTTGGTTGACGTTTCTTTTACGTCTGTAGCATGTGTACTTCTGAGGTTGTTAAAGCTGCAAACTGCTCTCAGACTCTGGGACACCTGTATGTCTGCATTTCTTTGGCACCTCTAGTGGCCATTTACTCATTTGCCTTTGAAGACAACCCAAGAGGTGGGTTTTTTTTTTTATCCCCACCGTGCAGAGGGAGAAACGCAGGTCAGGAGGAACAGGCATCTTGCCCCAGGCCACCTGGGAGTGTCCAAGACCACGCTCATGCGAACAAATCTTAGTTCTGCTCAATCCCCTCCAGTAAAACAGCTGATTACAGGGAGACCAAGGGCATGAACCCCCCCGGGGGGGGGCTAGGTGTGAGGAGGTGGTCTGTCCACGCAAGCGTCACTTGCCATTTATTACAGCTGAGCCCTCACCCCAGTGCCACAAACCTGGAGCCCAGGATCTCCTGCAGCTCCCCAGCCTCGCAGGGGCTGCCCTCCCTACCTACCACACTCTTGAACCTCCAGAGAGAAGCTAAGTCCCTGGGGCCTCCCGGGGTGGGGGCTGTTCATAGGCACCCACGGGCTCTGTCCCTCCTGAGCAGGAGAAGCAGAAACCCTGAGGGCACCCAGCCTGGCTGCCAACCCAGTGGACTTGGGACAGCCAGGCAGCAGGCCAGGGCTGGCCACACCCCTTTTTATTGCTAGGGGCCAAGGTCACGTGTGCCAGGGTTCGTGGGGACTGTGGCTGCTCAGCTGCTCCGCTGAGTGTGCCAGTCACCTGGACAGGGATATGGCTGAGGATCTGGGAGGAACCTGGGGTAGGGGAGAATCCTGCTGGGCTCCCGAGAATTTAGGGAAGGGCCTCTACTCAGGACCAGCCGGGACCCCTGCCTGGCTCTGGGGCTCCGCAGACCCTCCAGTCCAGCTGGGCTGGCCGCTTGTGCCTGGGATGTGCCTGATTCCCTGTCCCGGAACCTGGCCCCTGACACTCACCTGACAGGCAGTGGTGCAGCAGCTCAGTCAGCCCAGCCAGCTTGTGCACTAGGAGGGCCAGGGGATCACGGATCACAGGGTCCGCCTCGAGACTGGAATGCCCATTACCCCGTAGGGATCCAAGAGGCTCTGAGAGGCAGGGGGGAAGTGAGGGTATTTCACTGGGAGGGAAGAGGCTGTGCAGGCAGTGGGCGGGGCCAGGAAAATCACTTTCATAAGCGTGAGTCAGCAGGGGCCGTGATGAATGAACTGCACTGGGCGGGTGTCACGTTGCCTGCCCCATGGCCAGCCTTAAAGGGCCCCTGCTGGGCAGCCTGCCAGGGGGCCTAGGGTGGCGCTCCCCCACACATCCCCCCCAGCCAGACCCCCATACCTGGGGCTCAGTCCCTGGAGGAGGAAGCTGTGACCTCTGAATGAACCAGCCTGGCCTTTGCCACAAGGGAGGAAGAGATGGCTCTGCACCTCACACACTTAATGTAACAGCCCCTTTAAGTGGTGAAAACCCATCCAGTCCCCTCGTTCCACCTGCATTATACTTCACCCTCCAACCCCCAAAGCCCTCTGGTACAAGCCTGCCTGGACTGAGAATCCAGCTTTGCCACTTCCTGGCTGCAGGGCTCTGGCAAGCTGCCTTAGGACCGACACCTTGGCTTCCTCATCTGAAAACTGGCGCCAAGTCACAGATTCTCTCTGCCAGAGTGGCTGTGAGGGTTTAATGGCATCCTTCTCGGCTGCCATGCTTACAGCCTGAAGCCTGCTCGCTGGCTCTTCTCTCCGGTTTTGTGTGGGGAGCACACCCCACGCCTTGCTGCTTCATTATTATTATTAATTTGAGACGGAGTTTCGCTCATTTCCCCAGTTGGAGTGCAGTGGCGCCATCTCAGCTCACTGCAACCTCCACCTCCAGAGCTCAAGCGATTCCCCTGCCTCAGCCTTCTGAGTAGATGGGATTACAGGAATGCACCACCATGCCCGGCTAATTTGTATTTTTAGTAGAGACAGGGTTTCACCACATTGGTCAGGCTGGTCTTGAACTCCTGACCCCAGGCGATCCACCCGCCAGGGATTACAGGTGTGAGACACCACACCCAGCTTGTTTCTGAACTACTTTTTCGTCTCTCCTCCCAAACCAGAATGTGAGCTCCGTGTGGGACGGATGGTGTATTCATGGCGGCTTTATCCCGTGTCAAGAATAGGGCTTAGCTATCACATAGTAAGTGCTCAGTAAGGCAGACAGTGAGAGAGGGAGGGAGGGAGGAGGCTGACGAAGTGCACACACAGACCTCAGTGTACATTCACTGCTATTTTCAGCGTTGATGTTGTTTTCACCCCTGTCCTCCCATCTGCAACCGTGCAGGGGTGGGGAATGGGGCACACCTTTGGGTGGAAACTTTAAGAGGGAACCCAAACCAGTAAACTAAAAAATAACATTTTGAGGCAATTTTACTAAAAAACCTAAATTAATGCAAAAAAGCCAGGATAAACACAGACAGGATCCAGAACAGTGCCTGGAGGCTGATGCAAAGAGAACCGGCACTTCCAGTGCTGTGTGTTTAATAAAAGTTTGCTCTTTTATTCATTCTGGATTTTTTTCATGAATTTCTACTTGTAAGAACACTGACAGACGTATTATGTATCATGGTGATGGGGGTGCTTTGGTACCCCTGAAATTTTGTGCCTGAGGTCGTGCCTCACCCTCCTCACCCTAGTTCTGGCCCTAGTGGTCACAGCCCTGCCCTGAAGTTATGCACAGCCTGGAAACCACAGCTCTGGGCCTGGAGCACCTGCCGGCAGGGGCTGGGCCTGGGGCTGGGTCCTGCTGAAAAACACCTCTGAGGAGGTGAGAGTAGCAGGACCCTACAGAGGGCTGGAGAGAGAGGGAGAGAGAGAGATTGTGTGTGCATGTGTGTGCCACTGCTGGCATTAAGGGAGGGCCTGATGGCTGGGGGTGAGCACTCAAAGGGTTTAGGGAGCAGAATGAGAAGCTGGGATGGAAAAGGCTGAGGGAAGAGCTTGGGCACAGCTGGGGCCATGTGGGCGGAGGGCCTGGAGGGCTGGGGAGAGGAGCCAGGCCTTAGCTGGGCCTCTGCTTCCCTGGGTAACCTGTGCCCAGGGCCCTGTGATCAGCAGAGCTCAGAGTTTGGTTTAATGCTCTGCTGCCACTACCTTAAAATTCTTATTTTGAATATGAATGTCCTGAATTTCCATTGTGTACTAGGCCCCCCAAATCACATGATGGGTCCGGCCTGGGGCTGCACCGGGCATGAGGCTGGCTAGGTGGGAGCTGTCCGTGGGTTCAGCTCTGGCAGGCTGGGTAGGCTTTGGTGAGACATCGTCCCCTCAGCCTCAGTTTTACCCAGGGGAAATGAGCCCTCATAGTCCTTTCCTCCTGGAGCCCTTGGCAATACTGCCCCACAGAGGAAAGGTGACACGGGACATCGTGGAGGCGTAGCAGGAAGCCCCTTGCTCTGGGCCTCAGCTTCTGGCCAGTGTCTAGCCCCACCTCAGGTGTGTGGTGTGACCTGGGACGGGACACCACCCTCTCTGGGCCTCTGTTCTGGCTGTGGCCTTGTGACCAACACTCTGTGACACTCTGAATGTGCCGGTCCGACATGCCAGGACCTAGACAGGGGTTTTGAACATGAGGGCAGGGAGGGGTGCAGCTGTGGCCCACGTACCTCTCGTCTGCTCTGTGTGTTTCTCTGGCAGCAGCCTCTCGGTCTCCACTTCCCCATCCCACGGCGCCTGGTCTGCAGCTTCCCAGCGGTTTTGGATGTGTAAACTGAGGCAGAGAAAGACATGCACCCAGGATCAGAGACCTCCACCCCAGAGTGCTCAACTCCTTAGGGCTGAGGCCTGAGGAGGCCTGAGGCTGGGGCTCTGGAGGGGAGACCCAGGAAGGAGGTGGGCTTCCCTTGGACCCCTTCTCCTGTGCTTAGCCTGGCTTTCCTCCCAAGCTGCCCCACCCCAGCTGGCCCTGACCTCATTCTAGAATTTGGAAATTTGCTGACGTGGAGAACTGTGGGGCGAGCTGTGGACTTTCTTCCCTGCCATCTTGTTTACCTGCTGGGTGATTATCGGAGACAGAATTGTTGAGTTTCTTCCAGAAATGTTGACTAAGATAAAGGCAGATACTGTTAAAGGCAGGCAAAAGGGCGATGGGTAGAGGGGCTACGGAGAAGGGGGGAGCCTGATGGGTCTTTGCAGGCTGACTCGAGGGGGCCGGCTGTCTTGGGTGCCAGTGGGTGGCCCTGGTTCCTCCGGACCTGCCCTATGCTCTTTGAGCCTGTGAGTTTAAGTGCCTATTAAGAGCTCACGACGTGATCCTCCAAATAGCCATGCTCACAGTAGGGCTGCCAGAAGCAGCAAATGAAAATACAGGTTCCAGGGACATATTTGAATTTCAGATAAATAAGAAACAAACTTTCAGTCTATCTTCAATATTGCACATGACATACTTAAACTAAAAGTTCCTGTTTATCTGAAATTCAGATTTCCCTCGCAGCTCGTATGTTATTTGCCAACTCTACTTGTAAATGCAAAATATACACCAGAATTAAAAGAATTAGTACCAAAAAGGTGAAATGTCTCATTCATAATTTTTATATGGATTACATGTTGCAATGAAAATAAGGAAAATATCTGACATAGTGGGCTAGATAGATTAGTAAAATTAGGCTGGGCACGGTAGCTCATGCCTGTAATTCTAGCACTTTGGAAGCCTGAGGCGGGCAGATCACCTAAGGTCAGGAGTTTGAGACCAGCCTGGCCAGTATGGTGAAACCCTGTCTTTACTAAAAATACAAACATTACTCGGGCATGGTGACGGGCGCCTATAATCCCAGTTACATGGGGGGCTGAGGCAGGAGACTTGCTTGAACCTGGGAAGCAGAGGCTGCAGTGAGCCAAGATCATGCCACTGCACTTCAGCCTGGGTGACAGAGCGAGACTCCATCTTCAAGAAAAAAAAAGAGAATATATTATTAAAATTAATTTCACCCATCTCTTTTTATTTTAACTTGGCTACTGGGACATTTGAGGGCACACACGTGGCTCTCATTGGGTCTCTGTTGGACACTGCTGCTCTGGACTTCGGCACTGTTGCTAACAGAAGCTGGGGCTTTCCAGGGTTTCTCTCTGAAAGCCCCGCTCTGTCCCAGAACCCCCAGGCCTGGGTAAACCAGGACAGTTGGTCACCCTGCAGCACTGCAAGTGCCTGGGAGGATAGTGTGGCCAGGAGAAGTACTTTCCTTCTGAGCCTCAGTTTCCCCATTCGTGCACTGCTCCTGCCAATGTGGGGTGTTGGGGTGGTGGTAGCTGATCTTGTAGGCTGAAGGAAGGGGCCTGGCACTGAGACAGAGCTCACACATAGCCACCCCTGGAGCTGGATGGCAGGCCCCTCCGCAGGCCTTTCCCAGCCCCCCTGCAGGCTGCGCAGGAGCTGAGAAGCCAGGGGAGAAGTGGGTAGGGGTGGCCTCAGGGTGCATCCCTGGTGGTCTTAGCATCAAAATGGATGCTGTACCCCTATTGGAAAACCACCATTCATCTCTGCCTAAGAAATCCCAGGGCCATTCTCCACCACCATCATCTCCATCATTGCCATCACCACCATCATTCAAAAGGGCCTCTCTGGACTCCTACTCATCCCTCCCCGCCTCTGTTTCCTGCCTCCCTTTTCCTCAACCAGTGGATCCCACAGCTCTGCCATTTCTGGGCCCCGGGAGGCACTGGGCACTCTGGACACAGCTGAGGCTCAGAGAGGTTGATCTCAAGCCTGAGGCCACACAGCGTGAGTGGCAGAGCCAAGGCTCGAACCCAGCTGCAGAGCTGGGCACCTCCAGGAAAAGACGTATGTAGAAAAGGAATAAAGGAAGCCTCCTTCTTGCCTCAGGTGCAAAGGCTCGGGTCCAGAAACTCAACCATGTTCACCGTGCCACGGCCTGCAGGTCCTGAAGGGCCTGCCCATCTCCACAGCTGCCCACACTGTGGGTGCATTTCAGGGACCCATGCTTTAGACCTGCACAGCAGCCCAGCGAGGCGGGCACGGTGGTATTATCATTCCCATGTTACAGGTGAGGAAACGAAGGCCCTGAGAGTGTAAGCTGTGGCCCCAGTCACGGTCAATGGCAGAGCTTCGGCTGTCCTCTGTCCTGCCCGGAGCTCTGGCCCTTCCAGCTCATGACACAACTAATATTTATTTGGTGCCACAAGGTTTACAGAGTCTTTTCGCCCACACTGTCTCATTGATTCTCCCAGAACCCACAGAGGTGGGCAAATATTTACAATACCGATCTTAGTTTACAGATTAAGAAATCCAGAGGGGCCTTCCCCAGGCCGTAGGAAATGAAGTGGGGTAAAGGGAATCAGACTCCAGTGTGTCTGGAGGCAGAGCCATGGAGGGCACGGGTGTAAGCTGCCAGTGCTCAGGGGAGAGAGCATCATCCAGGTCCGGGGGGTGGGGGCGAGGGACACTGTTGCCCCCTGGGGAAGATGGTGTTATAGCTGGGGACCCAGGGCCCAGGGAACAGGGTAGAGGGAGGTCAGGAGTCAAAGTGGGGCGGGGAGGGGGAAGGCGGCGGCACAGGGGAGAGGCTGGGAGGCTCCCGTGTCTTCAGGCAGCCACATCCTGTCTTCCCCGATTCCTCCCTCTTTTTCCTAAAACCCAAGGGAGAGTCTCGGCGGAAGAGTGAATGTGCCCACCCCAGAGTCCGAGTGCTCAGGCGATCCGGCTCAGCTGTGTAAAAGCCCTCCACTCTGGAGTTAGACAGGCTGAGGTGGGGCTCCATCACTTTCGGCTGTGTGAATCTGGGCCTGTGGCTGAACCTCTCAGCGCTTCCATTTCCATGGGTGTGAGATGGGGACAGCGGCACCTGTCTTCTGGCGACACCTCTGTCTCT
>NW_016107474.1:1579820-1582859 GCF_001604975.1 Cebus imitator | reverse complement strand
ATTGCAATCAGCTAGGGAGATTTTAAAATACACTGATGCCCGGGCCCTGGCCCGGAGGGTCTGACATCCCTAGGCTGGGGTGTGGCTGGACCTGGGGAGTTTGGTCCCCGGCGATGCCCATGTGCAGCTTGGGCTGAGAGCCTCTGTCCCTGTGGCTGTTGGAGGACGAGCTGAGATGCAGCCTAGAAATTGCCTGGCCCATCTGTGGACCCCCTCCATCCAGCAGCGCATCTTGTTTTGTAAAATACATTCATTGCCCTGTTGAAGGAACAGCCACAGGTTCTAAAGGAAAAGTTCATCTTCAGAGGAGCCAGGTCTGCAGGATGGCAGGGGCCTGCTTGCTGGTGATCCTGGTGTGTGGGGGGGATGGCTCATGGGAAGCCCAGAGGGCCACTGAATTGACCACCTGGAAGACAGAACCGCGCTTATTTACCGTGTGCAGGATAAGCCCTTTCCCTGACTCAGTTCCCATAACACTGACTTTGAACTCAATGGACTTCGAACTTGGCATTTCCCCTTGGGCGTTTCATGTCACTCATTCTAAGCATGGCCATACTCTGAGCCCCAAATTACAATCTTTTTTTTTTTTTTTTCAGTAGAGACAGGTTGGCCAGGCTGGTCTGGAACTCCTGACCTCAAGTGCTCCACCCACCTCGGCCTCCTAAAGTGTTAGGATTACAGATGTGAGCCACTATACCCAGCCCAAATTACAATCTGAAAGGAAAATGTCCTAAGACAAAAACCCCCAAGCAAGAAATGGTTAAATAGACAAGGAGGCATCAATTGCAGCATTAATATTAAATTTTTTTTTTGAGACAGAGTTTCACTCTTGTTGCCCAGGCTGGAGTGCAATGGCACAATCTCGGCTCACACAACTTCTGCCTTCAGGAGTCAAGTGATTCTCCTGCCTCAGCCTCCCGAGTAGCTGGGATTACAGGCATGTGCCACTATGCCCAGCTGATTTTGTATTTTTAGTAGAGACAGGGTTTCTCCATGTTGCTCAGGCTGCTCTCCAACTCCTGACCTCAGGTGATCCACCCGACTTGGGCCTCCCAAACTGCTGGGATATAGGCGTGAGCCACCGTGCACAGCCAATATTAATAATAGTGAAAAACTGGGAGAAACTTCAGTGTCCAACTATGAAAACCATTCAGTAAACACGGGCAAATGCCCAGAGAAGAATATGATGCAGCCTTAAGAAATGGACTTACAGAACCAGGCAGCAAATTGGCAACAAGACAAGCAGATGATGAAGCTGGGCGATGCCGTCTCCAGCGTGTAGGCCTCTGGGCAGGAGCTGGAAAGGGATCAGGAAGAAAGAAGCTAGACTGGCCCTCCTGGGGAATCCAGGGTAGACCCTCTGGGTGACAGCTTCTCCATTCCTACAGGCTCCTTACCCATAAGCATGTGCTAGAATTCTGCCTGGAAGGGCTGTCGGCCCCGGGGCTGGAGTTCTAGCACATGTCTCCCTCATTCCGAAGATAACTGAGGCCCTAATTGCATGTCCCTGCCCTTAAGGGCCCTGCCGGTTTCCTGTGACCCAGCAGTGACAGTGGCTTTAAGTGGCCTCGCTGCCCTGCACACCAGGAGGTCACTTTGCAGCAGAGGAGGTCTGCAGACTCCAGTCCCTGGGGGCTTCCATTCCTTCCTATCAGGTGTTTGACCATTCCAGCATGAGTTCGTTACCCTGCCTCTCTAGAGTGGGCAGGACCGTGACTTGCCTTTTTTTCTTTTTCCCACATGCTGCTTTAAAGCAAAACAAACCCTGTTTGCTGCTCTTATCAGGCTCCACAAACTCTCTAGGCCTTGACTTCTGGCACAGGTAGGGTCAATGACATCACTGACAATCATGTGAGCCATGCCCCTCCCCAGTCCCAGGGCCAGCTCAGCCTGCCAGCTCTCTGTACCTTTCTTTTTTTTTTTTCTTCCTTGAGACGGAGTCTCGCTCTGTAGCCCAGGCTGGAATGCAGGGGTGTGATCTCTGTTTACTGTGACCTCTGCCTCCTGGGTCCCAGTTCAAGCAATTCTCCAGCCTCAGCCTCCTGAGTAGCTGAGATTACAGGCAAGCGCCACCGTGCCCAGCTATTTTTTTTTCCTTTTTTATTTTTAGTAGAGACAGGGGTTTCACCATGTTGGCCACACTGGTCTTGAACTCCTGACCTTGTGATCTGCCTGCCTCAACCTCCCAAAGTGTGAGGATTACAGGCAACTGGGCCCGGCCTTTTTGTTTTTTGAGACATAGTCTCACTCTGTCGCCCAGGCGACAGAGTGCAGTGGCACGACTTTGGCTAACTGCAACCTCTGCCTCCCAGGTTGAAGTGATTCTCCTGCTTCAGCCTCCTTAGAGGCTGGGATTACAGACACATTCCACCAAGCCTGGCTAACTTTTATATTTTTAGTAGAGTTGGGGTTTCATCATGTTGGCCAGACTGGTCTCGAACTCCTGATCCACCCACCTTAGCTTCCCAAAGTGCTGGGATTACAGGTGTGAGCCACTATGCCCAGCCTACTCTGCACCTATCTCTGCAGAGGAGCCACAGTGCCAGGACTCCTGGCAGTCTGGGCAGTTTCCTGGCCTTCAGGCTCCTGACACTAGGCAAAGCAGGATTCCAGAATCCTGTCCTTTTCGACCATGGCCCCACATACCTCCGCAATCTGATATACTACAAATGAGACCTTGCCCTGCTCTGCTGAACATCCTGCAGGGGTTCCTGCTGTCCCCAGGCCCACCCCAGACTGATGGCCCAGCACTGATAGGCCCATGCAGGGCCTGACCTGGGAGGACCTCCCCACCCGGTTTCTCTGCTGTCTCCTTCCAGGGCGTGGGCTCACCCGTGGCCCCGCCCCCCACACCTGCACTGCCTTGCTCTGCCTGGAGGCCCTTCCTTGCTTTACCCTGGTCTGGGCAACCCTCTCTAAGTTTGTCTCTGGTTTTCCACTGTCCAGAGAAGCGGAGGGAATGGGGCTTGCATTTCCTCAGCCCTGCTGTAGGCGGGGCTCATACCAGGAACTTTCTTTTTTTTTTTGAGACGGAGTTTC
>NW_016107474.1:1577390-1579279 GCF_001604975.1 Cebus imitator | reverse complement strand
GTTATTGTGAAGAAAATATGATGGAGCTGTGGAGACAATCAGGAGGTGTGGGAGGCAGGCAGCCCTGAGAACCCCATGAAAAGGCAGTAGGGGCGAGGGGAGAGTCAGGGTGAGGGCAGGGAGACCCTCCAACACTCACTAGCCCCAGGTGGGAATTGGGTGTTTTGTTTGAGGGACCTTAGAGAAGGAGGCAGCATGGGAGGAGCCCTGAGACGCTGCCCAGCTTGGTCCTGAAGAGCCTGTGGCTGAAGGACAACGTGGGATGTGACCTGCGCTGCAGTGGGAAGCTCCTGGAGGGCTCTGAGCTGGGGGACAGCACAGCTGGGCAGGCTGTGGTTCCATCAGAGCTGGTCAAAATTCCCCAGGGCTTTTCTTTCATCTGCCAATTCCTCTGGTATAAATATTCCCACCACACATGATGGCAAGCTACCAACTTGCTGTGCAGATTTAGGAGGAGATGTGCCGTCAGCTCTAGCTTGGAGGAACTGACTCCAGCGTCACTGACGGTGAGTGAGCAGGAGGAGGCATTGAGAATGCCCGCCATTCTCCTAGGCTGAGCAACAGGATGGATGAGGACAGGGCGTTTCCTGGGCGGAGAAGACAGAGAGGAAGACACTGGGAGACGGTCATCGAGTGGTGTCCCATCCACGCTGCGGGTGAGATGCCTGCAGACCCCCCTGGCTGGGGTGTGGAAAGTGGGAGGTCTTGGCTGGAGTGTGTGCATGGCTGCTGTTGGTGAAGAGATGACGTCTAAAGCTGTGGATTCAGAGACCAGTGGATTCCACTGAGAGACAGCCAGTGAGAAGAGAAGAGGGGCCGCGTGGAGCCGAGGGAAATCGCCTCGTTACCACAGGGTGTTGAATGGCTTGCATCTCCTGCCAGCCTGTGACGTGGAGTCTTGCTCCTCGCGGGAGCCCAGCCGGGTTGAGCAAATGCGTCTGCGCAGGATCAGTGACTCCCTCTTTTTGGTTGTAATTCTGAAGCCCTCTGGACCTCAGACACACCCCACAAGGAGCTTCAAAAGTAGCTTAGAAGGGCCTTCCTGGCTTGGGTCAAGCTGACTGGGCAGCCTAGGGGAGGGAGGGAGAAGCTGGAACCATGGGCAGAGGGGATGGGCCAGAGAGAACAACAGAAAGGCTGGGATGAAAACCTTACTAATGCAGGCTCTGATTTATTTCATCCTAACCACATGCCAGGATGGTGCTCAGCATCTATGTAAATTCATCTTCACCTCCCCCTCTGAGGCAGGTACTGTTGTTAGCAACATTGACAGACCAGTGAACCTGGGGACAGTGAGGGACCGAGTCGGGCGGCTTGAGGGTAGCACTCCCCTGCAGCCTGGGCTGTCTTCCCAATTTCACCCAAGTTTTTCCCCAGACACAGACAGCCTTCTTTGTGGTTTAGGTTTCTGAGGAAATGAGATCAGCCGTGCCTCCTTTGATATCACCTTGAGCTGAGACCAAACTGAGCCACAGGTTACTTCTCATTAGTCACTGTCATCACCATCTCCATCATCACCACCATCATCTCCGTCACCACTATCATTACCATCACCACCAACATCAATACCGTCATCCCCATCACCACTATCATTACCATCACCACCAACATCAATACCGTCATCCCCATCACCACTATCATTACCATCACCACCATCGTCAACACCATCGTCTCCATCACCACCATTACCATCATTTCCTTTACCACTAGCATCTCCATCACCATCATCTCCAACATCACCGTCATCTCCATCATCACCATCATCAACACCGTCATCTCCATCATCACTATCACCTCCATCATCACCACTGTCATCTCCATCACCACCATCATCTCCAACATCACCGTCATCTCCATCATCACTATCATCAACACTGTCATCTCCATCA
>NW_016107474.1:1556086-1577210 GCF_001604975.1 Cebus imitator | reverse complement strand
TCCATCATCACCACTGTCATCTCCATCACCACCATCATCTCCATCATCACCACTGTCATCTCCATCACCATCATCATCAACACCATCATCTCCACCACCACCATTACCATCACCACCATCAACACCATCGTCTCCATCACCACCATCACCTCCATCATCACCATTGTCTCCACCACCACCACCACCGTCTCCATCACCACCATCATCTCCATCACCATCATCATCTCCATCACCATCATCTCTATCACCAATATCATCATCACTATCCCCATCATCACCACCATCATCTCCATCATCACCACCATCATCACCATCACTGCCATCTTCTCCATCACCATCATCAATATCACTATCTCCATCACCACCATCATCTCCATCACCACCATCATCTCCATTACCAACATCTCTATCACCATCACCATCTCTATCACCATCATCATCACTATCTCCATCATCACCATCATCTCCATCATCATCACCATCATCTCCATCATCACCATCATCTCCATCATCATCACCATCTCTACTGCCATCATCTCCATCACCACCATATTCTCCATCACCAACATCATCTCCATCATACATCTTCATATTCATAATTGCCACCATCATCATTATAATAATCACCATCATCTGTTACCACCATCATCATCACCATTTTATTACCATTGCCATCTTTGTGTGTGTGTGTGTGTGTGTGTGTGTGTGTGTGTGTGTGTGTGTAGACAGGGTCTGGCTGTCTTGCCCAGGATAGAGTGCAGTGGCACAGTCATGGCTCACTGTACTTTTGACCTTCTAGGCTCAAGCAATCCTCCCACCTTAGCCTCCTGAGGAGCTGTGTACCACCATGCCAAGCTAATGTAAACAATTTTTTTTTTTTGTATAGATGGGTTTCACTGTATTGCTCAGCCTGGTCTTGGACTCTTGACCTCAAATAATCCTCCCTTCTTGGCCTCCCGAAGTGCTGGGATTCCAGGTGTGAGCCACTTTGCCCAGCCTCATTGCCATCTTTGTCATCTTCATCACTACCATCATCTTCATCACCACCATCATCTCCACCACCATCATCATCATCTTTGTGACTATCATCACTTTCATCAGCAGCCCTATCAGCTTCACCGGACAGTGGGATGATGGGATTGTTGCTTGGCTCTATTTGTAACTTTTCTGCAACAATCGAATACACCTTGTGTGTTTTTCAAGGGGGGCACTCTGGTGGTGGAGCTTGAGGCGCTGTGATAAATGTGGGCTAAGGAGATCGCTGGGACAAAGGGATGTCTGTCTGAATGGACAAGATTCCTGCCTTGCTGGCAAGGCGGTGTCTAGCAGGACCTGACAGGCCCTGGGCTCCAGGGACTGACTTCCCCACACTGTGCTGGGAGGCCTGCCATGTGACCCTGGCTGCTGCTGCCCTTCTGCAGGGTGGGTGCCCGCCAGCAGGTACAGTCAGGTCTGGGCTGGGCCCCGGAGGCTATCCACATTTGGTGCAAGGGTGATGGAGGAGGAGCAGCTTCGCCGTCTGTGGTTGGAGAAGGGAGCTGCAGAGGTGTCTGCTGTGTGGGCAGCGGGCCCAAGCCATCCTTATCTGAAGATAATATTGCCTTAAAGGTAGTGATGCCTGGATGGTGAAGTCTGAGGCGCTGAGGCCAAAACATCTGCTGGCTAGGCCTGGCTCTACTGACACAAAGAGCCAGCTCTTCTCTCTTCACGAGTCTGCGCACATCTGGGTCTGTGCACTTCTGGCTGTCAAAGATCTTGGATCTGACTCAAGCTCCAAGTACCTCCTTCTTCCTCCTCCTGGTACCCCCAGCCTTCACCCTCCATTTGACTCTAGTGGGCAGTTTCTGTCTCCCCAGCCAGAGGGCAGGATGAGGTCTCCTCCTGCTTGGTGCCCTCTGCACCCTAGGATCTCTGTGGCCCACGGAAGAGTCTAGGCTTACCTTAGGTAAGGCACAGCATCCTGGGTACCAGGACGTCCACACTCAGAGGGAGCTGTCCCTCGAGCTGTTCCACCAGCCACCCTGCATTTTCTAGGTAGAGAAACTGCGGTCCAGCCAGGCAAAGTGGTTCAGCCATGGTCACACAGCAGGAAGGGGCCTTGGAATCAGCCCCATACCACGTCCCCTTGGAAATGGCTGTGACCTAAGGGGAGGGGGCCGCAAGCTTCCCCCCTGCATTGCCTCAATCGTACATACCAGGTGCTCTGCTAAGAGGGGGCATGTGACAGTGGAGAGAGAGACGTGGACCTTGCCCTCGTGGAGATGACTGTCCTGGGGGAAGATGGGCAGATAAGCACACGAATGAATATGCTGTCGACTGTCTGCTGATGCTGGGAAGCGCCTCCCAGAGAGAGACATAGCTGGGCTGGGAATGGAAAGCTGGCTAAAATCGAAGCGGATAGAAAAGGCCCTCCAGGCAGAGCCAACGGCAGGTGCAAAGACCCTGAGGCTGGAAGGAGTTTTGAGAAACTGAAAGGGGGCATGTGGCTGGGTGAGGGCACCGCCCAAGGCTGGAGAGGATGACAGGGGCCAGATTATGAGGGACTTGGTGGTCGTGGAAGGAGTCTGGTCTCCTAAGAGCAAACGGAAGACCCTATAGGAGGATAGCAATACTGGACCTGCCCTTTGAAAAGACTGTGGGGAGGATGAAGGCCAGTATGGGTCAGGGGCTATGGCGGTCATCCCAAGAAAGCTTCAAAGTCACGGCCATGCCCCATTTCCAGGAAGATGTGGGAGAAGCTTTGCCTGAGATGGTCCAGATTTCAGGAAGCTCTGTGTAGGTACGTATGCATGTGTGCATGCATGTGAACTCATGTAAGTGTGCACGTGGCATGCATGTGTATGCATGTGCACATGTGTATGGATGTTTGCACATCTGTATGCATGTATGTGTACATGCTGTGTGCATGTGTGGATGTATATATGTGCATGCATCTATGTATGTGTGCATGTCTGTATGTGTGCAAGCCATGTGTATGTGTAGCTGTATGTGTGTGCCTGTGTCTGCCTGTATGAATGCATATGTGTACATGTGCATGCTGGGTACCTGTTTGTATGTGTGCATGCATGTATATGTGTAAATGCTCATGTGCATGTCTGTGTGCATATGAGTTATCAGTGTTCATGCTGTGTGCATGTATGTGCCCATGTGCACATGCCTATGTGTGCAGACATGTGTGCATATACATGGGTGTATGTGTGCATGCATGTGTACGTGTGTATGTGTATGTGTGTGTGTGCTTAGAGGAGTATGGAGGAAAGACAGGGGTCACAGTTCCAGCAAGTAAAGTTTGCAGTGGGGTTAAAGGTCACAGGTGGCATGGCCCCTCCTCCTTCCCAGGGGTCCAGAGCTGGCGGGCTTTCTCCTCCTGAGTCTTCATAGCCTGTCCTGTGTTGAGGTGACCACCCCAGGGACTCCCTCGGAAAAAACTGAGTTCCAGTCCTTTCTGCTCCAATGGGAGAGGCCACAGGTACCACTTCCAGAAGAAACAGCTCAGGCTCTCCAAGTGCAGCCTCAGTCTACACCTCTGCAGGTAGCTTTGGGCCCAAGATGCCAGCCAATATCAAATGCCCTTGTGCCCGCTTGTGCCAGTGCCTCCTCTAAGAACCTCACGGGGAGGATGGACGCCTGGGTCCAGGCAGGATCTGGGTCCTGGTGGGTCTCTTCTCCTAATTCATTGCACCAATATCTCACTCTCCCTTGTCCCCATCATGGCGTGGCTGTGTGTGTATGTCTGGGGGCCCAAACCCCCACACGGCTGTTCTGGTTTGGTCTTGGCATTCTCTACCCTACCTTGAGCTGCCTAGACAGCGCCCCTCCCCGGGCCAGAACAAGGACCGGCTGGATAATTTGCAGGGCCTGGTGCAACATAAAAATGTGGACGCCCGTGTCAACAGTGACAGAGAATTTTAAGGTGGTGACAGCAGAGCTTACAGAAAAGGCTTCTCTCATTCATTCGGTCGCTCATTAACTCATTCATTCCTGCCCTGGTCAGGTATTGAGCTCCTGCCATGCACCAAGTTCCACTGAGGCCCTGGGAGCACCACTGGTTCCAACTCTGTGCCGGCCTACAATGAATCCCCCGCACCAAGGCTTCCATGCCCCTCTTCGCCAGGCCTCCCACCCCCACCCGGCCCCCCAACCTCGGACCCGCTGTCTGCTGGGCTCCTGCCAGGCTGAGTGCAGTGCTCCCCAACAACACTCCCTCCTCAGAGCACTGGGGCATGAAGCCACATCACTCATCATCCCCCACAGCCCGCAGTCTGTCCCTTACCCCAGGCCCCTTCAGCTCTCTCTCATCTGCTTTATCATTATGATCCTATAAAATGAGGCACAACTTACACCTTACAGCAAAGTCCATGTACCTCAAATGCACAGCTCTGCGAATCTTTGCAGATTACACCGCTCAGATCAAATGCAGAACATGCCCAGCTCCCTGGAAGCCTCACTCAGTTAACCCCTTTTCTTTTTTTTTTTTTTTTTTTTCCTTTAGAGGCAGGGTCTTACTGTCTTGCCCAGGCTGGAGTGCAATGGTGCAATCACGGCTCACTACAGCCTCCATCTCCCAGGCTCAAGAGCTCTTCCCATCTCAGCCTCCTGAGCAGCTGGGACTACGGGAGCATACCACCATGCCCAGCTAATTTGTAAAAGTTTTTGTAGAGCTAGGGGTCTCATTATGTTGCCACGCTGGTCTCAAATCCCTGGGCTCAAGTGATCCTCTGGCTTCGGCCTCCTGTGCTGGGATTACGACTGTTTACCAGTCAACCCTTGTCTGACTTTTGTCCCAGAGATCAGTTGTGCCCGTTCTCGATGTTGGCATAGATGCAATAGCACAGGAACCTCTCTCTTGTGCCTGGCTTCTCTGGCTCGACATCCCGTCTATGTCGGTCACCACGCCCAGCTGCTTGGAAGGACGCACAAGAAACTGGTGGCCATGGCTGTCTCCCAAGATGCAAGCGGGGTGGCTGGGAGGCTTGCTTTTCACTAGAAGCCTATTTGCACTTTTTCAAGCATTGTGCTTCTCATGTGGTACCCAATCAATTAACATATACAATGTAAACACGAACAAATAGTTGCTCATGAAATTTAGCAGATGATGACTCTTGTTCATTCTCAACTTGGCCCCTTCTAAAGCCAGTTCCCCTGCTTCTTCCCCCATGCTGAATGACCAGGGGAGGAGGCCCTCAGCCAAGTCCCTGCCAGGACCCTGAGTTTCACTCCTTAGGCCAGGAAACCTGGTGGCTCCAAAAGAACGTCAACAGTGGTGACCTCCTTTGCCTGAGAGCTCCGCGTTCATCCTGTCTCCGTCCTGGCTCTGCTCTGCTCAGCTCAGGAGGCTGAGCAATGACTATGCCACGTGAGAAGGGAGAAGTGAGGGCAGGGGGTGGTGTGATGGGTCCAGGGCCACCCGGAGGGCTCTGGGAGGGTGGAGATCTTGCACGCCTCGGACACTCCATGACACCTGGTCTGTCCCGGTACCTGGCTCAGGGCATGCTCAAGGTCTGTGGAGTGACAACCACTGGACCAGGACCCAGCCCCTCTCTGCTGGAACAGGCCTTCCGTTCAGTTCCACAGGACGCTTGATTTCACCACATTTCTGCTTCCACTCTTGGTGGGTGGCTGGAGGGGCTTCCACCCAGACTTGCCTGATGACCTGGCGTAGGGGGATGGTTCTAGAGCAGTGCTTCGCAAATCCACTGAGCACATGCCCTTTCTTCATGGGGCATCCTGCAGAAACAGTGCTCGCTGGAACACACTTTGGGAGCCACAGTTAGCAGCTGGCATAAATGCCAACGGTCACCGTTAAAGGCCCGGAGACCAGGGACTTAGGGAAAAAGGGATGGTGGTCAGGGCTTGGAGGACTAGGAGGCCAGGAGACACCAGCACCTCCATTTTTTGGTTCTGGCTACCCACTGAAATCACCTGGTACCATCTCCAGAGATGGTAATACTGGATTTTTAAAATTCTCAGATGATTGCAATGTGTAGGGTGGAGAGAACCACTGTCCTAGAGCTAGGATCAGTGGGAGCAGCAAGAGGACGACGACCTTTCTGCATTACGATCTTGGGTCACATTAATAAGGGCATAGTCTACAGAATGTGGGAGGTGATGGTCCTGCTTGATTTGCTATTGATCAATGATACCAGGTTCTGAGCTCCATAGCTTAACAGGAACATCAAGTTGGAAAACGTTCAGAAAAGAGAAACCAGTGCAACAAGGAGATTCAAAATGAGGCCTGTCCTCTGCAGAACTCCACAGATAGCGGGCATTCCGGAGAGCATGGGAGCAGGTTCGGGGCTTGCCATCTGTCACACCAGCCCTAAGCTCTGACAGTTGAGGGCTCACCTCTGAAGCTACTCTGGTGTCTGTCTTCCCATGGAGGAGCAGGAGGGCCTTCCTGAGGGTGGAGACGGCAGATGCAGGGTGGGGAGAGCCCAAGATGAGAGGACCTGGGGCAGGGCCGCAAGGATTCACTTGGTTGAGGACGACGATGAATGATTCTCCAGGGTCGTGCAGGAAGACCAGCTCATCTCAGGCACCAGCTGAGGAGCTCATGAATATTTAAGAAGAAGGATGGTAAAAAGAAGAGTCAGATGACAGCGCGGGCCATGCTGGTACTCGTTCCCAGGAACGCACGCCCCGTTCCAGAGGTCACGTCTTGCTGTCCTCGTTCTCTCTGCATCCCTGCCCAGATGGTACTCAGCGCACGCTCAACACAGCTGCATTCAATATAAGAGTGAGCAGGACAGCGAGACAGGGTTCCGACGGTGGGGCAAGATGGGCCGTCAGGGCTGGCCTCTGTGAAGAGGGGACTTTTCCACTGGGGCCCAAGGAGTGGGTGGCGAGCCGGCCACAGGGAGAGCATTCCAGGCGGAGAGAACAGCACATGCAGAGGCCCAGAGGCTGGCAGGGCCTGGTGGTCAGAGGTGAGCAGTGGGACCCGAGGGTATGGACCCCGGGGGTGAGGATGGCAGTAACGGAGAGAGCGGGAGAGGGCCGACCCCACAGCGCCGAGAGGCAGTACAGTCAGGAACCAGGTACTTCCCGGCTGTGCTGCCCGAGCCTGTGACTTAACCACTCTGGGCCTCAGTTTCCTCAGGGCAAAATGGAGAGGAAAACAGCAGCTCTCTCTCGGGACAGAATGACAGGCGGCACTGGGACCGTGCCTGGTACACGGTAAACTCTGCAGCAACGGTCGCTGCTATTGCTATTATCATCATTGGTATTAGCGGCGGAGGAGCTGGGGAGACAGAGCTGGACCTGGACGCTGGGTCGGCCGGCCTGGGTTCAGGGTCTTTTCCCCTGATTTGGAAGAGTCCGCAGCTGGCAGAGGTCCAGGGTTTCTGGGTGCTGGCCAGGCCCTCAACCGGGAGCTGTGTCTCTGACACTTCCATGTCCTGGAAGGAGGGTTTGGTGGGCCTGCCCACCCCCGCAGGCTGGGTGCCCTGGCAGGCGTGCTGCCTCCTGCTCTAGGTGGCAAGGAGCAGGGAAGTGGGCAGGGCAATGACAGGGCCTGGGAGTCTTGCAGGGCTGTGAGGGCAGTGGGCTGTGTCCCAGGTGCTCAGGGACATGGTGTCCCTCTGTGTGAGCCACTCGGCTCTGGGTGGGCCGGGTGGGCTGGGTCCCCTCTAGATGGGCGAGTGAGGCCCTGCCCCTGCCCATAGGCTCAGCAGAAGAAAGGGGCTTCCAGGTGAAGAGCGGACCAGGGTCAGGGCAGCCCGGTCGCCTCCTCTCTGGGAGCTCGCACTGCTCCCTGCCTGGGCGCCGAAGCCGCTGCTGCCTGCGCCTTCACCCTTCCCTCCCCAGCCCCGCTCTCCTGCTTCAGCGGCTCAGGCTGAACCCTGAGTCAACCTTGCCCCCTCTTTTGTTCACACCCCAATCCCTTAGCAATGCCACCAGCTCCGCCTGCAAATAGATTCGGATTCTGACCCCTGGGCCCCTCGCTGCGACCCTGGGTTCAGCCTCCCAGCTGCCCGGTGCCCCCACCGTACCCTCCACACAGCAGCCAGGACACCCAGACCAGAACAAACTCCTCTGATGACCACCCTGGATGTCGACAAGTCCCTGCTGAGCTGGGTCCCTTGTGCCCGCCTCCGTTTCCATCTCCCTGGGCTCCTCCCTGCTCCCGATTCACGCTTACCCCAGGGCCTTTGTCCTTGTTGTTCCCTGGGCCTGGAACACTCTTCCCTCAGACGCCCACATGACGCTGCCTCAGTAAGTTCAGGTCTGTGCTCCAACATCTTCCCAGCCAGGCTGCTCTCCCTACATGAAACCAGAGCTCACTCCCACTATGTGGCTGCATTTTCTACAGAGCCTCATTGCCGATTTAGGAGCTACACACTCTTTGTTGATTTGTTTATCTGAATCCCCACGGTGGGACGCAGGTTCCCAGAGGGCAGGGTGTGCTCTGCTCTCTTCCCTGGTATATCTCAAATGCCTGGCACATAGTAGGTGCTCCCTAAGTACCCTTGCCTGAATGGGGCTGACACGGCATTCCTCAAGCCAGAGACAAACAGGACCACAGTCTCCTCCCTCTGGGACTGGCCTTTCTGTTCCTGGAGACACAACACCAGAAGGGTCGGCCCTTGTTGGACATATTTAAGCTCCCCTGGAGGACACGTTGGTCCTCCCTTTGGAGGGGCCATGGGGAGCACCAGACAGCCAGCAGGCTGCTTGGCCAGGGAATTGGGGCAGGACACAGTTTATTTGTTCAGCCAGCACGGGGCTAACTCTATGGGGGCAAATGGCAGGATGTGTCAGACAGAGGAGGGGAGCAAGCAGGAGGCAAATGCCACACCTGTGGCACATGCTGCCAGGCAGGCTAAGAAGATGCCCCTCAACCCAGTCTAGGGGGCTCAGAGACTTTCTGCAGGAGTAAGATTAAGTCCAAAGGCCTTAGCCAGGAAAGCTGGGCCCAGAGATACCCCCAAGTGGGGAAAGCAGCCAAGGCCGAGACAAGAGGGGAAGGGGCTCTGCTGGGTTCAGCGCCATGGCTGAGCTCTGGGATGTGCAGGGCCGAGATGGAGGCTGCTGTCACCCCGAGGCAGCTGGGGTTGGGAGGAAGAGCAGGGCAGGAGCCAGCTCCTGTGGTGGTTGCAGAAAGGCCACCATTGGCTGCTGGGAGAAGGGCCTGTTGCTACAGAGGTCGGGTGAGAGATGAGGGTGGTGGCAAGGGTGTACACAATCAGATGGATTTGTGAGTTTGGTTCAAAAGCCACAACCTGGGCTTCAGGATTCTCATGCGTAAATGAGGAGGCTGGTCTGGGTTCTCTCCAAGGGACTTGGTGTCCTGAATATCTGGGTGTTTATTCTTCCAATCCCCTTCACTCCCAAAGGAGCATGAAGTGGCATGGAGAGTGGGGAGTGTGTCACCCACTGTCGGGAAGAGCAGGACGCATATCCAAGTGAACAACCACAGCAGAAACCCTGCATGGCTCCAAGTTGCTGAGAGGCCACTGCATCTTGTGGGAGAGGAGACGGGGTGTTGAGGACGAGGTGTCGGCTTTGCAGCGCAGCGTCCGGAATCTGTAAATGTGGCCTTGACGGTCTCTGCAGACGTCATTCAGTCAGGGATTTTGGAATTATCCTGGATTCAGGGTGGCCCAATAGCCAACAAGTGTGCTTACATGAAAGGGGACACTGAAGGACCTAGGGAGGAAGGCCATGTGACCACAGAGGCAGCGGTGAGAACCAAGGGGCGCCTGGAAACCCCCGAAGCTGGAGGAGTCAATAAAGATCCTCCCCGGGGCGTGGGTCCTGCCGGAGCCTTGGCGTTTGACTTGTGGCCTCCAGAACCATGAGAGGGTACGTTTCTGTTGCTTTAAGCCACTTAGTTTGTGGTCACTGGCAGTGTCAGGTACAGGACACTCATTCAGGAGGAAGTGCAGGGGGATTAAACCCCGACAGCGGGACTGACGAGGAATCTGTGGAGGGTCATCTTTCCTTCGTTTCAGGTCTGGGTTCCAGCACAGCTGCGGGCCCCACAGGGGTCGGGGAGGAGCATCAAGGAGACAAGAGATGTAGGGGCTTGGGGGGGGGTAGCTCGGTGCCTCTTCCCTCCCCCAGTTGGGCATCTGCGGCTGCCCCGGCGGAACATTCTGGGCCTTGTGTTTGCCAGAGGTGAAATCTTGCAAAATGAAGGGAACAAGGGGGAGTGCGGCTGAACTTGACTTCACCTGCCCTTGGCTGTGACCTTGGAGCCCCAGGAGCCTTTGCTGTCAACCTTGCAGATGTTTAAACTGGGAAAGAGACAGCACGGGGGGGGAGTAACACTCTGCTCACACATGGCAAGCATGCACCGAAGCCATGCTGCTCCTACAGAGGGTGGTCCGCCTGACAGTGGAGCCGTGGGGGCCATTTCTGAGCACTTATTGACCCCACCACACCCAAAGGCGGAGCTCAGCACTTTGCCTGTGTTACACCATGGGCGTCTCAGCCTCCCACGAGGAAGCTGCTGTTCTAGGCATTTTATAGTTGAGGAAACTGAGTCCAAACAGCCTTTCCAAGGCCATCCTGTCAGGAAGTGGCAGGGGTGGGGTCAGAGCGGCTGAGGCTCCTGACAGCTCTCGGCCCCAGGAGCTTCCAACTAATAGGCTCTGTGGGCTTCGTGTGTGCAAGTGACCAGTTGTCCCTCCAGGGAGTGGCCTGTCCAGAGTCAAAGCCGGCTGGACCTACTATGCCGATGAGGTCCCAGCATGGGTTCCCACACTCAGCGCTGAAGGTTCCCCAGTGGTGGCCACCATTGGAAGGACTAGAACAGGTTTGGGGGCCCTCCTGGGCAAAGACTCCAAAACCAAGTGTGAGTCAGGCACGCCGGGAGGAGTGACTGAGGGGGTGGGGGCAGGGCTGGAGCATCCCGACAGGGGCACGAGTGCACTGAGGTCCTGGACCCCCAATCTGCCACCTCTGCTGGTGGAGCTGGGGATCACAGGGCTGGGTGGGGCCCCTGCTCAGGGACTCCAGTTGTGGTCTGGGGTTGGGAACTGGGTGTCAGTGTTGGCCAAGGCTTCCCAGGTGGTTCTCATGTGCAGCCATGGGTTATAGCAGAACAGTCTGGAGAGACCTGAGGTCAAACTGCAGCACTGCCCTTTCCTGCAGGATCCAGGAGGTAGTTCACGCTCAGCCCTGAATGGAGCTTGCTGGACAGGGCAACTTGAGAACACCTGAGAACCAAAAGGCCAGTGAGGCCGCAGCCATATGTCGTTCTGTGGTGGGAGAGGCTGGGGGTGGCCATGGGCATCCTTGTAGGGCCTGTCGTTTATTCTCTGAGTCTCACGCTGTGGTGCACACAGAGGCCAAGCTCGTTCACAGACAAGGCTCAGGGTCAGAAAACCTAATGCTGGGCCTCTGACTCTGCCGGGGTCCCAAGTCCTCCCCCAGGCGAGTGGCAGCCAGAGCCGGGTGAGAAGGACAGGAGCAGACACAGAGGGGAGAGCTGCTCCTGCTGCCCGCTCCTGCCCGTCCACCAGGACAAAGGGGCCAGACCCCAATGTGGCAGTGGGTGGGGAATCAATGTGGGGCTGGTGACCAGAGAACAGCCCCCAAACCTGGCTGAGAGAGGCATGAGTAGCGGTCGGTTCCGGGGCCTGATGACAATGGCTGATGTGTTTTGGGTGCATTCTGCACCTGGGGCGAGTGCCACGGCCTGGCACTTTCCCAAGATCACGATAGGCATGCAACGGCACTGGGTTCCCACCCAGGCCACCTGCGCCCGAGTCCATAAGCTGAAGCTCCTTATTCTGGGGCCACCTCCTGGGAGCCTGCCTCCTGCCTGGCCTGACCAGGCCTCCCCACGACACCCCACCCCCTCCTGGAGCAGCCCCTATCCCTCCTTGCTCCTGGCCCTCCTTACCTGATGATGAAGGGGCCGGGTGTGGCAGAGGTGATGGAGGTTACCGGCTGGCCGGGGAGGATCGGACACAGTGGGGCTGTCCCTCCCCCAGGGGGCCCCCCCACGTGGTAACAGAGGAGCCAGGGGACAAGAGTCCAGCCTGGGCCATTTGTTGCATCACAAAGTCTTGCCTGGGCAGTGGCTGGCAGCCTCAGGGTGGCTCTGCCCGCGGGCCTAGCAGGTCCTGCTCTCGTCCTCTGCTGTGCCTCCACCAGAGCGTTTGCAGACTCAGTGGTGGCACCTGGAAAAAGGGCACATCTTGCCAAGCTGTGGCTGGGGGCCAGGTTGGGTTGCTGTGACAATGGGTACACAGGGCCCTGCACACAGATGCTCAGTAAACACCCGCTGAAGGACGTGACTTGCCCAGTCACATGCTCGTAGGTGCTGGCACAGGGTTCAAACTCAGACCAACCTCAGTGCCCTTCTGATGCCTCCTCCACAGGCAGCCCTGCTGGCTGTGAGGATATGGGAACCCTGGGGATGGAGGTTTCTACCTGTCCTGCCTCCCTCCCACTTCCTGCAAGGGAAGAAATTCTCCGTGGAACACCCCTGCTGGACCGACACTCCTCCACCCCTCGACACACTTACAGTCAGGCCAGGGCTCGGTCAGCTTGGAGCCTTCCTCTGGGAGAATGACACTCAGGAGGCTGCTGGCCTGGCGGGGAGCTCTGGGCAGAACCCTCCTTTAGAGCTGAGATCGCACTACCCCACCAAATTTTGGCCCATGTCATCGACTGCCCATGGTTATTCTTCTAAGAGCTGTCCTTACACGGGGTGGCCACTGTGAGGGAGGAGAAACGCACCCCCATCTCTAGAGCAATGCACCTGTCTCTGGAGAAACACACCCCATCTCTAG
This sequence comes from Cebus imitator, assembly GCF_001604975.1. Taxonomy (NCBI): domain Eukaryota; kingdom Metazoa; phylum Chordata; class Mammalia; order Primates; family Cebidae; genus Cebus; species Cebus imitator. Next base: position 1,564,464 of record NW_016107474.1, on the reverse strand, counting down.
AGAAATGCACCCCCATCTCTAGAGCAATGCACCTCCGTCTCTGGAGAAACACACCCCCACCTCTAGCGAAATGCACCCCCACCTCTAGAGCAATGCACCTCCGTTGCTGGAGAAACGCACCCCCACCTCTAGAGCAATGCACCTCCGTCTCTCCGCCGCGTCCCCTCGCCAGCCATCTCCACCCAGCACTGCTTCCCCACCCACAGGGACACCTCCTCCACCTCTTCATATGGACACCAGCACTTTGCCCCAGATCCCAGGGTGAACAGTGCAGCTGCTTAAAGACAGCACAAATCCTAGGAAGATAAGGTGGATGACATCAGAAATGTTCAGAGGGTCATGCATGCCAGCTGCGGGAACAGCCCCGGGGACCAGGTCTGTGGGCACCTGGGCCTCTCTGAGAGGCGGCCTTTGCAGACCAGAAGAAGCAAGTGTCCTTCTCTGTTGATGTGAGCTTTCTGGTCAGAGCTGCAAAAGGAGACACAAAAATCACAGCTCATTCCAGGAGGCGCCCGGAGCCAGCAGCACACAGCAACACCGTCACCACCGCAAGCAGCCGCCGAGGGCCGACGCGAGAATGAACGCGAGGGCCAGGGAGGGGGCGGCCCGGCCTTCCAGGTCAGCAGTGCAGTTCACCAGGGCCGGCCAATCGTCTTGCTCAAGTTTCAAATTCTGTTTACCAAACGACCACAGAAACCTTTTAATAAAACATCTCACTTGAAGGCCAATGTGAAAAATTTTACATAAAAAATTTAATTTTACTGGTTTACATGGTTTTATACATTAAAATTGATATATTTACTTGCTTTTTTGAGACAGGGTCTCACTCTCATTCAGGCTGGAGTGCAGTGGCATGATCATAGCTCACTGCAGCCTCCACCTTCTGGACCCAAGCAATCCTCCCCATTCAGCCTCCCAAGTAATTGGACTACAGGTGCTCACTGCCACATCTGGCTAATACTATTTTTATTTCTTATACAGATGGGGGTCTCATTATGTTGCCCAGGCTGGTCTCCAACTCCTGCGCTCAAGCAGTCCCCCTGCTTTGGCCTCCCAAATTGCTGGAATTAAATTGCTCATTAAGACATGAGCTACCATACCCAGCTGAAATGGATACATTTACTTACTGTAAATTTAGTAATGGCCAGACGGCTTGTAAGTAACATTGCCAGGCTCAGGCCCTATCTCTGGGTTCTAATAAAATATTTTCTAGCCTCTGTACTCCTGTGTAACAACACAATTGAAAAAAAAACTGGATATAGCTATGTTTTCATGTGCCTGAGGGTCAGCAAGATGTCACAGACAACAGCGCATCCTGTGGAGGGGCTGGTACTGTCTGATGAGTATCGAATGCAGTCAAGTGCAGTTCACAAATGACACGTGCTCCAAGGCAGGCTGGACTTCATCAGGAAAGAGGCTCTTGGGCTCCTGCTGTCAGAGGACAGACCAGAAAATTCAATGACTGCACGTTTTCTCTCACCTTAGCTCTTCCACCACGCAGTCCCTGCCTCTGCTCCAGAGCAATGTCTGTCTCTGTTGGTGAAGCACAACCTACCCGCCTTCACAGCATTAGACACAGTGGCCTTTTGTTTCACAGTCATCGAGACGGAGACACATAAGTGCTTCTCCAAGGCTTGGGCAGTGGCTGTGCAAGAGTAGAGGCTAAGTCTGGACCAGCACTGAATGCTGTAACCCAGGGATACGGGAGCCCGTCCTGCATGTGGGTCTGTGACACATAAGGGCCTCTCAAGTGTGGGGTCCGTGGCAGGTGCCCTCCTGCCTGGGTCTAAGGCCGGTGCCAGTTATGGTTGTGAAAGCCTCACATTCCTTTCAGAAGAGGTATAGCAGTCAGCTGCTTTGCTGTAGGGTGGCGCTGACACGATCCCGAGGTCGTGGGCAAAAATCTCCACTTTCAACCACAAGGCTGCTTTGAGGATTGCAACACTTGGGCAGCAGGGGTTTGAGATGTCTGCAGCTGGTTTCTAAGCCAGCCTGTTCCCGTGGTTGCACAGTAGTGAGCGGGAACTCTGATTCATACGGATAAAAAGCTACAAATTCTAAGAGTTTTAAACAGCTCTCTCTGTGTGTGCTCCAACTCACAGATTTTGGGAGAGGCCTGGGTAGCCTGAGGGCTTATGAAGTCAAGATGACCTCATGCCACAAGCCGACAGGTTGGTGGCTCCAACGTCCTAATATCTGACACATCACATTGGTGAATCAGCCACTTCCAGTGCAGTTACAAATTCAATTTTAAGTGAAAGCTTAATAGGCAAAGCATTTTGGAGCTCTGGAAGGCCTGCAGGATTTGGCCAGTCTCTCAACGCCACTGTGCCAAGCAGAGGCCAGGTTTTGCTGGGGTCTCCCACCTCCTGGTCACTGAGGGAAGCTCCTCCCAGGACGCCAAGGTCTGGCTTCTACCTGCATGTAGCTTCTCCTAGTCCCAATGCTTATCACGGGACTTTCGAGAACACATCTAATGGCCAGGTGCAATTACATGGCTCAAGCCTGTAATTCCAGCATTCTGGGAGGCTGAGGCAGCTGGATCACTTGAGGTCAGGAGTTCGAAACCAGCCTGGCCAACATGATAAAACCCTGTCTCTACTAAAAATATAAAAAAAATTAGCCAGGAATGGTGGCCTGTGCCTGTAGTCCCAGTTACTCAGGAGGCTGAGGCAAGAGAATCGCTTAAACCTGGGAGGCAGAGGTTGAAGTGAGCCAAGATCACCCCATTGCACTCCAGCCTGGGCGACAGAGCAAGACAGATCAACTCAAGGGCAAAGTGCACTTTGTGTCCAGAGCTAAAACTTCTCAAAGGAATGCCCAACGTGTGAGATTCTGATAATCTGGTGGCTCTGGGATAAAGCAATAATCTCATTTAATCCTTTTCCAAGTATTGCTCTTTCACGAGTCTTCTGAGGACTTTTTGAGTCCTCCAAGAGAATGTTTGGTACTTAATATATGTTTAAAAAGTCTTAACATTTATTAACCACCCCCCCATTTTTTTTGAGACAGAAAGCAACTGTATCTAACTGAAGTTTAATAGTTTTGTTTTTATATTAATTTTTACTCTTAACTTCTACTTAAGAAAAAAGATGAAGCTTTTATTGATGGGAGTGACATAAAAACATTGCGACAGTGGTCAGCAAATGACTGGTGCGTGGGATCTGGATTTAGCAGGGTTGGATTTGTGATCTGGGAGCCATGCCTGAAGCAGAAAGTCACATCCTCAGCCTGAGTGGAGACCCATGGAAGGGGCTGGAGGGCGCCCTCTGAGACATCTGCAAATGACCACGCTCCTGCTCTACTGCAAATGATGACCGGATAAGGAGGAGCTGACCATGGGGCCAGGTAAATTGGAGCTGACCATGGGCGGGGCAAGGAGGACTGACTGTAGGGGGCTCGGACTGGGAGCCAGAAGAGCACCAGGGCAAGCTTCTGAAAGCAGGTAGAGCGGCTGGTTTGGGCAGCCCCAAACGCCTGCCTTGGCTCTGAGTATCCTCACCTAAGCCGTGCGAGGGAGCGGGGAGCGGCGGGCAGGCTCTGAGCGCAGGTTTAACGCCAGGCTCGGTTTACTACCAGCGCCCTAGTGCAGAGTAGAGGAGGCTGGAGAGGCCCAACACCGCCATCTCGTGGCGATGGGGTGCACAGCGCCTGTGAGGACGCAGACTGGGATCCACCTGTCCCAGAGAATTATTTTCAGCATCAAAGCAAGTCCTTGCGCTGTCCATAAGGAACTTGCCACGTGGCAGGTGCCTTGCAGGACTCCAAGCCTGCCTCACCTTATGAGATCCCTACAGTCCCTCAAGGAAGGGATCACTAATATCAGCATTCACAGGACGGAACTGGAGGTCTCCTTGTGTTCACAGCTGGACAGCGCACCCAACACAAGGGGGGGACTTGGGGACTGCTGTCTAGCTCGCAAGAGGTGGAAGTGGGCTACTAAGAAGGACGGCTGCATGTCGATTCACCTTCCCCTTTTGTGTTTAAAAGGAGCTTCCCCGGATGGATTAGGTGGCACGGCAGCCGTGTGAGAATGGAGTGACCAAGCCCGTTCCCTTGGCCAGCCCCTTCAGCTCTCTGGGCCTCAGTGTCTTCACCTGTCAAACAAGGACAGGGACCCTCCTTCCCAGGGCCAGGTGAGGTCTAATTGAGTTGGTGCAAGCCAGTGTTCAGTGCAGGGCAGCTGGGATGTGAATCCTGGGGGAGCTGGACTTCGAGAAAGTGAGATCTCGTGGGCTCTGTGAAGGAGGGCCTCTGCCCTGTTCCCACACAGCAGCCCCGGGGCAGGGCTCTGTGGGGAGACCGGGCCAGGGCCAGGCATGGCCAGAAAGACCCTGCCTTTAAGGGGCTATGGAGCCCTGCGCGAGGAGTGCATCCAAGTAACCAGCGTGGCCCGAGGCCAGGGAGCCCCTCTGCAAATGTCAAATTGGAGCTGTCCCTGACGATCTTGCAGGCCCTGCAGCCACCTCCTGCCAGAAGCCAAGCGGGGTCCCTGCCCTCAGATAGCTTCTCGTCTAGTGGAGACACACACACAAAACTGCCTTGCTGAGAGGCTACCAGGAAGGAGAGGCTCCAATGAGAGGACAGCAAATAATGGGGTAATGTGACCAGGTCAGGCAGTAGGGGAAGGCTTCCTGAGGAGAGGACAATGGATGAAATTTGGAGGCTGAGTGAGCATTGCCCAGGAGGAGCAGAGGGGAAGACGTTTCACGTGGAGGGAGCAGCAGGTGCTGGGGAGGAAGGACAGAGGACAGGGAGTCCCAGACGGAGGGAGGAGAGTGCCAGGAGGGCCTGGGAGAGCAGAGAGGGTCGGGTCGGGCCACAGTAGGCTTGGGAGGCCACACAGGGGTCTGTGTGTGAGGGAGGGTGACAGGGATGGCAGGAGGGAGGAAAGGAGAGGAAAATGGAACCTGATTTGCATTTCAAATGACAACTCTGACTGCTGGGGTGAAGAAGGATCTGGCGTAGGCAGGCGGGCAGACCAGCTGTGGGGTTAGTATCTGCACATTATCAGGAAGGAGGCTTTGTAACCTGGGCCAGGGAAATGGAGCAAGGCCAGTGGCCCGTCCAGGGGTCCAGGGAGGGATGGGAGGTGGGGGTGAGGGGAGCCCCAGGGATGGCACCTGGGCTTCTGTGTTACACAATTGGATGGCTGGAGGAGGCCTTGCCAGGAAGGAACAGCTGGGTGAAGCCAGGTTTTGAAGGGAGGGCGTCTGCATTCAGCCTTGGCTGTGCTGAGTCTGAGCTGCCACTGAGCTATCCAGGGGGAACACACAGGTCTGGGGTGTCTGTGTCACCAGTGAGGGGACCGTGCAAGTGATCATCCTAACTGAACACTTCTGAGTGAAGAGTAGCTCTGTTAACAGTGATGCCACAACAGCGCCCCAGACAGGGCCTGTCCCTGACAAGCGGGGGCACTGGAACCCATGCTATTGGTAGTTAGGAGAGCAGACACACAGATGAGGGTGAGATCTTTAGGGAAGGAACGGACTTCTGGAAGCCGAGAGGAATGGCTGGCCAACAGTGGTGGAGGACAGGTGCGGATGGCCAGGAGGGTGTGCACCTGCGCCGGCACCGGGAGCATTTGGGAAGTGCAGAGAGGCCCATGGGTCCCCTGGCCATTGCTGAAGGGGCACCTGGCTGGATGTACCCCTTTGGAGGTCACTGGGGGCCTCGGTGAGAGCTGGTGAGGAGAGGTGGCATCGTGAGTCAACTGGGGTGGCCTCCAGAGACAGGGGAGGAAATGGAGACTGCAAATGGCCAGTTCTCTCTGGAGCAGCGTCGTTTCATCAGAATGGCTGCTGGCCTCTTTGAAGGCAGCCCTCTGGTCTCCCTCCCTCCTCAAAAGCTCTGAAGGAGGCAGCAGCTCACGTTCAGAGGGTGCTGTCTGAGCAGCAGGAGTGAGGGCTGCCTTTCTTCAGTGAACCAAAAATATATGCCAAGCCTCTCCCAAGTGCCAGGCGATGCAGAAAGATTTACAGCAACGGACTTGAGCGAACAAGCTGAGGGTTTAAGCCTGTGTCACAGATGCACGACGCTTCAAAAGCAAGCTCTCCTGCTAGGTGGGTATGGCCCACTCCGATTCCCCTTGCTACAGGAACTGCATGGGCCACTCATCTCCCCTTGTCAATATGAAGAGGGGACACCAGCTGCTGTACTCAGCTGCTCCAGAGAGATACCTGCTCTGGCTGGGCTCGCCACAGGGCCAGATCCCCCAACTCCAAACAGGGCCGACCACCATTCCCACCACCGCCCGGGCTGAGTCTGGGGTCATGAAGAGTCCGGGCAACCCAGGGAGGCTGTCTCTGCAATGGCAGAGCTGTGGGCAGCCTGCTTCCTTCACGACAGCCAGGTCAGCGTTCCTGTCTTCCTGCGGTCTGGCTGCCCCTCGCTGGCCTGGATTTTATGCTTTGGTGGGAGCTCAGCTTCTGTCCCTGGCAGCCGAGGGCTCAGACCAATACCGCCAGCACTGTGCACGCTCGCGTTTTACAGAAGCCACTCCAGCCTGGGGTTGTCTTCCTCAGTCCCCCGCACCCTTCCCAGAACATCTGCATCCTGACATTCCCTGTCCTCCGTCTCTTAGCCCAGTCGGGCTACCTTTCTGACCTTATTCCCCTCCAGGCTTGCCAAAATGTGCGCCCCCTGTTCTACCCATTGTTGGGCTTCTCCTCTCTGGGCCTTCACATGGGCCTCCCCCGAATAGTCAGGAGGTAGACCAGTGCTGTGGAAGGCGAGCTGGGTGGTGGCTGGGCCTGGGTTTGAGTCCCAGATCTGCCCTCACCCGCTGCTAGTTCCCCTCCCAGCTCATGGCCTCATCTCTAAGTGAGAAACACTCACTCCAGCTTCAGGGTTGGACGTGGTGATCCTCTAGGGAAGGAGGGAGGCTGGGACCAGGGACGTGCACAGACGATGCCTGGCCCAGAGCAGAGAATCTCATTTCTCTCTCCCTTCCTCAATGCTCAAGAACTAGCAAGGCGGGAAATGCAAATACAATTTGGGAATAAACCAAACAAAGGTGAGAAAGAGATCTAGGGTCATCTCTGCCGCCTCGGCTAAACTGCAAATGAAGCAGGCTTTCCGTGGGGAAATCACTGGCAGCTTTTGTTTCTAGGAGCTGCCTGGGCCACTCACCTCCCTGGGCCACTCAAAACGGACTTCACATTTCAGTAAGCGCCTCAGAATCCAGTTAAAAATCACAGAGCTGTTCACTCACTTTAAATCTTCAATACTCCTTATGTTTAATGTCAAACAGAGCTCAGAATAAGCAAATGCCTGCACAAAGCATTGAGATTCCCCAGTTCTGAGGCCACACAGAACGAGGAGGGAACCCCTCTTGGACGATAGTGTTGTGCACCCACGGGAGAGGGCAGAGCAAGCAGCTCCTGGTTGTTCTTGCCCTGGAGGTCAGTAAAGGTCAAACCTTCAGAGGGAAGGAGGGACGGAGGGGTAGAAAAAGACAGAGAGGCCTCAGAGTGACCCCAGTGAGTTCTGATTCCGAGGCGCTGCAGAGCTGGTCTGGAGCTAGCTGGGCAGCCAGGGCTCTCCCTGAGGAGTAGGACAGGGGTGCTCAGCCGCCAGGGGTCACGAGGCCCCTCAAGCCCTGTGCAACGCAGTGCCCCGAGGAGCGATTCCCACCTCTCCCGGAAACGAATGATCCACTTAGTCAACTCTTAGAAACCGTGAGTAGAAGCTAGAAAACCAACAAACATTCAAATATCCAGATAAGGGATGAAAGATCCCAGAACCCGCACACAGCCGAGCATGATGGTGATGCCCAAGTCCAGATGTAGAAACGCCTGTTATGACAGGAACGGGTCTGCTTCCCGGGGCAGGTTTCAGTGAATCGCTTTACGTACATCGTCTCCTTTGAGCCTCTCAGCAGGCCATAGGGTCGGTACTATGATTACTGCCATCTAAAGATGAGGAAACTGAGGCAAAGCAAGGGTAGGTGACTTGCCCTAGCACCCAGCTGAAAGTGGTGGGGCCAGGATTTGAACTGGGCACTGGCCAGGGCCAAAGTCTGCAGATTCCTCATTGTGCCTCACACTGCCTTTCAGAAGAAAAAGGGGCCTATGAACAGGTCAGAGCAGGTGCACCCCAATCCAGCGGCACCCCTAGAATCTGAACCCCAGCAGGGCACAGGGCTGGGTGTCTTGTGAAACCCTGTGGATGGGATGGAGGGAGGTGGGAAGCATCTGACCCACAGATGCCAGGGCTCCGAGAGACGACGAGAGCAGGAACTTAGGTCTGGGGTGTGGGGGGAATGGAGCAGAGCAGCTCCTGATGGGATGGATATGGGCTCCAGAACCACAGGTCAGGCCTCAGACTGAGACGGGACAGGACGCAGGCTCGGAACCACATGTCAGGTCTCAGGCTGA
>NW_016107474.1:1553494-1555516 GCF_001604975.1 Cebus imitator | reverse complement strand
ACGCAGGCTCGGAACCACAGGTCAGGTCTCAGGCTGAGACGGGACGGACGCAGGCTCCGGAACTGCAGGTTGGGCCTCAGACTGAGATGGGGAACGCTCAGGGAACAGGCTCCGTGGCAGGGGTGGGCTTGTGACTTCAGCCTTGAACTTGGGACACACTGGAAACTACTCATGACAATTTACTGTATACCTACTGTGAGCCAAGCACTGCTGGGCTCTTTGCAGAGGAAGACACTGTGGTCAGAGTGGTTGCCCAGGGTTCCTGAGAGCAAGTGGGATGGAAACCAGGTCTGTGAGACTGAGCCCCTGCCCTCTTAGCCACTGTGTCCCTCTTGTGATGACTTCACCTGGGCACTGAGTAGCACTTTCCTGTAGGATTAGTTCAGAACACTAAGACCTAGGGAGTAGCCTTTTATCACCCTCAGACCTGGCTGCTGCCTATTTTTGTCTCTTGCTCTGCACTGTCACTGTGTCAAAGATGACATATTTAAGACTGAGTGGTCAGATCTCCCTCAGGAAAAGCAAGGAGCTGGAAGCCACTTGCCTTTCTAGAGATTCTACAGTAAATGTGAGGGGTAAACAGATGAAAGGTTTGTAACGCCCATGAAGTAAGGGAAGCTTTGGTTCAGTGCAGCATCATAGAGGGACTACAGGCTGCTTCTCCTTATCATGTAGACTGAGGCATGGGGAAGGGAAGTTAGCATATCCATCCACCCATCCTTCCATCCTCCGCTATCTGTCCACCCGTCCATCTGTCTTCCATCATCCATCCATCTTTCTTCCGACTATTCATCCATCCATCTTCCTCCCATTTACCCTCCACCCTCTATTTATCTTCCTTCCATTAACACTCTACCATCCATCCATCCATCTATCCATCTATCTTCCTTCCATCTACCCAGTCATCTATTCATCTAACCATCTTCCTTCTTCCTATCCACGTTGTACCATCCATCCATCCATTTTCCTCCCATTCATGTTCCTTCCTTCCATCCACCCAGCCATCTATGCATCCGTGCTCCACCATCCATCCATCCATCCATCCATCCAACCATCCATCCATCCATCCATCCATCCATCCAACCTTCCTTCCTTCCATTAACCCTCAAGCATCCATCTATCCATCTATCCATCTATTCATCCATCCATCATCCATCCATCCAGTCTTCACTGAGGACCTGCTAAATGTGAGGCACTGTAAGAAGCACAAAGATAAGGTTTGATTAAAAACAGAAAACCACCGACGACTGCGGAAGCCGGGTGATAGGTTTGTAGGTTCATTATGCAATTTCTCCCTGCTTTTATATTCGTTTGAAATTTTCCATAAGAGGTTAAAGAGATGAGGTGTGAAATGTGGGAGCTAGGAGTTGCAGTCCTGAGCACACCTGCCACACAGAGGCCATGGATGTGTAGCTCTTTGTGGGCTCCCTGAAGGCAGTAATCTTGGAGTCTGGGAGGACCTGGCAGAACACAGCCACCTGGGGAGGCCTTGAAGATTTGAGGACAGGAGGGACAAAGGGGAAAGGGAAGAGGGAGGGAATGAGAATGAACCTCAGGCCTGAGGACGGGCGTGGGCTGGGGGTGTTTCTGGTCTCCCATCTCTGCCCGCTGGACAATGCTCTCTGACACAGAACACTCTGGCTGCCTTTGGGTCTGTCAACCATTCACAGGCAGCAGGCCCAGGCCTGGTGAGATGAGCTGCTAGTCAAAGCTGTTAACTGCCCAAAAAGGTTTTCAGGAACTGGTGCCTAGCCTCACATGAGCTGGATAAGATATGTTTTTATCCCAAACAGAATGGACTCTGAATGGCTGTGGGAGGTCAGGGAGCACACTAAAATTGCAAAAAACAAAACAAAACAAAATTGTGCACTGCAGTTGTGCACTGTGGGTGTTCTGTGCACTGCGTTCTCATGTGCAATGCGTGTTCTTCAGTGTACTGTGTTCTCCTGTGCATGCGTGTTCTGCTGTGTTTGGTGTTCCCCTGTGCACTTTGTTCTCTGCACGGCATGTGTGTTCTTCTGT
>NW_016107474.1:1550913-1552856 GCF_001604975.1 Cebus imitator | reverse complement strand
GTGTTCTCCTGTGCACTGTGTGTTCTCCTGTGTACTGCCTGAGTGTTCTCCTGTGCACTGTGTTCTCCTGTGTACTGCCTGAGTGTTCTCCTTTACACTGTGTTCTCCTGTGCAGTGTCCTCCTGTGCACTGTGTGTTCTCCTGTGTACTGCCTGAGTGTCTTCCTCTGCACTGTGTGTTCTCCTCTGCACCGTGTGTTCTCCTGTGCACTACGTGTTTTCCTATGCATATTTTCTCCTGTGCACTACCTGAGTGTTCTCCTGTGCACTGTGTTCTCCTGTGCACTGTGTGTACTCCTGTGCACTGTGTGTTCTCCTGTGCATCATGTGTGTGTTCTCCTGTGCACCGTGTGTGTGTTCTCCTGTGCACTGTGTGTGTGTTCTCCTGCGGCAAGGCCCACCTGGCTTTCACCCAAATTTTAGTGATCTGTAACTCACAAAATGTTAAGAAACTCTGCCTTACTGAGAAATTAAAAAAAAAAACAAAATAGGGGGTTATATTTGGCCTAAGAAGTGGCATGATCTGATGAGTGGCCTTGCTGAAGGGAGGGCTCCTTGGCCCCAAAAGTGAAATGGATTTGAACACCATTCTGAGATGCACCTCAGGAGTGCTAGTTCTTAGTGACTTGAGGACAACTGACATCTACAAACTCCTCTGGTGAGCCAAAACCTCCGCGGATGTGAACTGAACCCATCTTCCCAGCAGCCTGTGTGGTGGGAATTCCTATCACCCCTGTCCACACAGGACAGAACCAGTCAGCACAGGTGAAGGACACAGGCAGGAAGGGCACTGCCAGGTAAGAAAGCCTGACAGAGTGATCGGGAATGAGTGATCCGTCCACAGCACTCTGGAGGCAGCAGGATGAATCACAGAAGACTGTTGGTCTTTACGGTATAGGCCAAAAGCTAAGCAAAGACAGTAAAGCCAGCAGGTTTCTGCAGGCCTGAGGGTCTGGGAACGCTTGCAGTAAAGAACTCTGCCTGCAGTAGGGGCCACCAGGCTGCCAGGATTGGAGTGATCAGCCTGCCAGCTGCTCTGGTGCTTTCAGAATCAGCCCAGAGAACAAGAGGCATGAGACACCTTCCACCATCACACTGTCTGTCATGAGGCAACAGGCTGTAAGCGGAAGACAGAGCAGTAGCCTGGCATGGTCTGGGAGACAAAAGGCAATGAAGGCGAGGGGAGGGACCTGTCTGCCCAACACACAAAGGCGCACTGATACACACATCAGTTTAACTCTGTAAGCTGAATGCACACATTGACAACCATTCTGTTAGATAGCTCCATTTTGGTTTTAGAACCATATGTTTCTCTTTACAGCATATACTCCCATTCTCTCTGGAATGTCCAAACGCAGCTCCTAGAAGAAACGTGTTTCTAACTCGCTGAATCTAAACATAGATTTAACTCTCTTAGTTGAACGAACACACAGCAGAGCAGTTTGAAAGATACGTTTCTTCTGTGATTTAGATGCAGTCTTACTGCTATTTCTTATATGCTGTGCACATGCACACACAGATGTGCACTGATACAGACAAGCTCATCCACATGGACAGATGTGCACTGATACAGATTCAGAGACACACTTGTGCACATGCACACACAGATGTGCACTGATATAAAGATTCAGAGACATGCTCATGCACATGCACACACAGATGTGCACTGATACAGGCAAGCTCATGCACATGCAGACGTGCACTGATACAGATTCAGACATGCTTGTGCACATGTACACAGATGGGCACTGAGACATACAGACATACCCGTGCACATGCACAAAAAGACATGCACTGATACACAGATACACACCAGTGCACATGCTCACAGACATGCACTGATACACAGATACACACCAGTGCACATGCACACAGACATGCACTGATACACACATACACACCAGTGCACATGCACACAGACATGCACTGATACACACATACACA
>NW_016107474.1:1534866-1550408 GCF_001604975.1 Cebus imitator | reverse complement strand
TGTACAAAGTTACAAACCTTTTCATACATTTATGAGCTTCAGAATTTAACTGGGAAAGTGTAGCCCAGCCCTTTATCCCTTTGCACTGCATGGAGAGAAATGGCTAAAGCAACCACCGCCGTCTTCTGTTCTATGAGCACTATGAGCACGAAGGAACATCTGTTCTCATTTGGGCCACTCGCCCTGGTCAGTGGGAGGCTGCCAGATCCCCCTGGGACGACAATGGCAGAGGCTGCACAGCTTCCTGAAGGTTCCTGAAGACAGAGGTGCCACGGCACCATCCGAGGGCAGAGAGTCAGGCCAAGGGCAATGACAGAATCTTCTGGAGACCGCACAGCGACCTACCCATCTGTGTGACCCACACCCATCACTATCTTGCATTGGGCACATGTCTTGCCCAGGGCAAGGAAAGTTGAGGCCTGCCCTTACAGTGTGGCCTGGATGCAGGCCTGAGAACACAGTCGACTTTGGCTTTGCTTGGAAAGCTCCATCATAACTCCCAGCCCCTCCAGAAGATGACTGTCTTCTCAGCTGGAGCCATGTGACTCAAGAGAGGTTTACTGTCAGAGCTTGCTGTTCTTCTGAAACTGGGCCACTAGGCTGAGGACCTGCTCAGAGGCTTTGATGTTCTTGGAGCCGAGGTAGGAGGTGCTGTTGGGGCCGGTCTCCTCCAGGAAGTAGCGGTAGTTGGCCATCAGGCTGCAGGAGCTGGTGATGCCTTTGAGGCTCATGTCCGCCATCCAGTTGATGCGCCACAGCACTGCCCCGTTCTGCAGGTGGAAGTTGGCCACAGGGTTCAGTGCGTAGCCGCGGTGCTTCTCCCCATACAGGTACCAGGCACACAGCCTCATCAGCGGGGCCTGCAGCGCCCGCACCAGCTTCTCGGACTGCACCCACTCGCTGCTGCTGAGGCGGAGCTTGAGGGTCTCGTTAATGGGGCCACCTATGATCTCCGAGATTTCCTTACATTCCAAATCTGTAAAGAGTTCATTCCTCCCGTGCTCCTTTGTTTGCGAGCTCAGAAGCCCCAGGAGCCATTTGGTGAATCCAGGTATAGGCGACAGACTCGAAAACACCTCAAGGTGAGGAAACTCTCTCTGTAAAGCATGGTTGGGGTGGAAGGAAGGCGGAGAAAACATACATATTCAGCAGGTACGTTACCAAGAGAGGAGCACCTCTCAACCTACAGTTACTGCTGTGTAGTGGGCGAAGTGACATCCGATACATGTTATTTATCTTCTTTCAAGAAACTTGTTTTTTCCTTAGAGTCAGGGTCTTGCTCTATTGCCCTGGCTGGAGTCATCCTGCAGTGGTGTCATCCTGGCTCACTGCAGCCTCCATCTCCTGGGTCCAAGCCATACTCCTGCCCTGGCCTGCTCAGCAGCTAGGAACACAGCCATGCCCCACCGCGCCCAGCAGGGAACAGTTATCAGGAACCTGATGTGTGCCCAGCCCTGGAGGCATCCTGACTTCCTAAGGCAGGGCACCTGGGTCCCCACCACCCCTTGTCATGTCGGCAAAACCGAGACTAGTGTGTTGGGGGACTTGCCTAAAACCAGACAGCTGGCCAGTGGGGAGCAGGACGTGGGGTCCCACAGTTACTCACTGCAGACCGTGTCTGTCCTGCACACCATGCCCCTCCCATGGTTACCTCTGAGGCCCCACAAGCTGCTCTGCTGCTTGGCACATGAGTGCCCAGGGATGGATAAGTGAACGACCAGCCACACCACAGGGGGTGCACAACGGGGCAGAGAAGGCGGCTGCGGGTGTCTCTCCACATCACATGACACGGCTCAACTGTGACTGTCCTAACTATAGAGAGATCTCATTCTCATTTCCAAAAATCCACTACTTTCTGATTATAAATGTAATACATGCTCAATATGGAAATTAAAAAAAAAATTAATGACAGAAGAAAAGAAAAAGGTCATACTCCACTACACTGAGAAAACTACTGTCCACAGTTTGCTACAGTGAAGGGCTGGTATGTCTTGATGCAATTTTTGCATGGGTGAGACACTTATTCTGCATTTTGCATTATGAATTTATATTGTGAGCATTTTCTCGTTATCATTTAAAATTCAAAAACAGAGAATTTTAACCACAGAGTAATATGAAAAATGAAAAGAGAAGACTGTTATGTTCCTCACCATGTTCCTCTCCTTGAGCATTTGTGGTGGCTCCCAGGTTTTTTGCTTTTCTTTTTTGACTCAGTTGCTCCCAGGCTGGAGTGCAGTGGCATGATCTCAGCTCACTGCAACCTTCGCCTCCTGGGTTCAAGCAATTCTCCTGCCTCAGCCTCCCAAGTAGCTGGGACTATAGGTGTGCACCACCCCACACAGCTAATTTTTGTATTTTTAGGAGAGACGGGATTTAACCACATTGGCCAGACTGGTCTCAAACTCCTGACCTCAGGTGATCCGCCTGCCTTGGCCTTCCAAAGTGCTGGGATTATAGGCATGAGCCACCATGCCTGGCTGCGTTCTACTTTTGTAAACCCGGATGAGCGCCTCCCTGCAGAGGGGTCATTCACTCCCTTCTAGACTCCCTTTGAGGACTCTACACTGGCTGCACAGGGGCAGGTAAGTGGCACCCTCAAGAGAGCTACTGGGCTAAGGCCCGACTCCCCCAAATCCCGGGATCTGCTCCTCCTCTTCCTGCCTTCCTTACCCTGACACATTGTCCTTCCCTGCCCTGCTCATTACCACCCTCAGCTAAGATAGAGGAACAAGGAAACTGTGTGAATGAGAAATGGCTTATTGCTACCCAGGGGAAATATGGCTGCATGTTAATGAAGCCAACACCCAGTCTAATCCTGAGGGCTTCAATTTGAAATTGATTATGAATTTATGAGGAGCGTGTAAATGTCCTCACTGCACACTGTCACCCTCTAAGGAAGGGCTCTGCTGCAGCTATCTGCGGCCCCAACACAGAGAGTACCCTGCTCAGAGCCAGTCGTTAGCAATCATCTAGCTACTGCAACTATGCACTAGATTCTACACATCTGAGTTTATTCAAACCCCTGCTGAGGTTGGTAGTTTCTGAAAGCCTAGGCCCAGAGTGAATTTCAACCTTTCTGTTGTAGGATGGCTCATGTGTTTTTCACAGGGCAGCAAAGCGAAGGGAGTTAGATCAAAACTGAGCCGAAGCACCTACCTTTGAGCCATCTGGTCTAACCTGAGCACCCCCTCACAGGCTGTAAGAAGGCCCACGCTGACAGCATGTCAGGCACCAGAGACCCCGAGAGTGTGGGCAGGGGCAGGGGGAGGTCTGACACGGCAGGATGACCACCAGCTGTGCCATCTGGCTGGGACACTTGAGAGTGACACTTACACCAGGACACATGAAATCAAGAGCGTCCTGAGCAGATCACAATGAGGTCGCCCTAGAGACAGCTGATGACCTCAGAACACAACTGCATCTTGCTGGCAACTGCACAGCTGGGCTGGAGGCCTCATTTCAGCATCATTCTCATCTCTCTGGGAGACTCATGGCTCCTAGGAGCTGCTGAGGGGCCGCTGGCACCCCTTCTATGCCCTGCCTGTCCCTTTAGCTCCTGTCTTCATCTGCGTCCCTCATGGCACCTGACACCTCACAAGGTTTGCTGACCTGACCACATGAAGCCAAGTGTGACTGGGCCTCGCTGCGTGTCACTTACCTGCAACTCCTTGACGACTCGCTTTATGAGGAATGTTCCCAGCTCCACCCCCTGGAGCCCCTGCTGGGTCAGACTGATAGAATAAAAGATGGCGGCGGCAATTCTGCTTTTCTCTTCTGTTTCTGATGGAGGACTTTCCTTCACGATTGCCTGGAAAACACGGACGACGGTTCTTAGGACAGCCTGGACTCTCTGCAGCCCACATGGCAACCCTGTCGCTGGGGCCAGAAGACAATTCTCAGAGCACTGAAAGAGATTGCAGAGAACTCGGCTCCCCAGCTGGGGTTCAGGCTATGGAGCCTAAAAGCTGCTGTTTTGAAAACTCTACAGGAAAATGTCCTCAGCCTCCTCGGGGTCCACAGGGCTGCATTGTTTGTGCCATTTTGCAATGTTCATGCAAACTTTGTGGAAGAGCAACGTACGTCCCTTTCTGTCTCTTTTAAGCCTTTGTGCAAACAAAAATGTGCTCCATAAACTCTCCTGCCGACACTCAGCGCTAACCCGCTGATCCTAGGGACCAAAGAGCTTCAGTTCCTTCAGCTTGTCCTTAAAGTCCTGGTGTTTTATACCATTTAATTGTCGTTCCTCTTTTTCTCTGAACCCTAGTTTTTCACATTTCTCAAGAGGCCATACGCAGTCCCAAATCATTTTCTTTTAGGAAATTTACCTTTGTTTGAATTTTTCATGTCCCTTTTCGGTTTTGTGCCATCTCTGTTTTTCCTTAATGGCAACACACATTTGCACAGATGTACACACGAGGCAATCTAAGAAACGACCTAGAATGTAAGCTGCTTCATTGAAGTCTGAGTTTACTGCCTCTCATTTTTGACTGCAGCGTTTTCTAATCCCCCATACTCTGAAGCATAATCCTTAATACTCTAAAGGTCACTTGATAACAGTGGAATAGCAGGATTACCTTTTTGTTTGCTTCGAAGCAAGTACACTAGCTTACTTTTGAAGAACCAATTTAAACTGTTTTAACTTCTACCAGCTACCTCTGATTCTGGAAGAAGTATTTAGCTCAGAGCGCATACATCAGGTCTGGCAGTCAGTCCACGAACTTTCTGAAACTGTCTATGGAATGTGTGACTCTATGCACACCTGCCCCGAGGAAAATGTCCTCAGCCTTTTTTCCCTTTAGATTCTCAACAGGGTCTGTGACTCCTACGAAGTTAAGCAACACTGCTGTGAGAAAGCGGGAGAGCTCATGACACAGAGGAGACATCCTCCGATGCCCGTGCTGGGCCTGCTGTCCTACACTGCACTCTGTGGAAGAGCCCAGGGGCTCAAAGAACAGAGCTCACTTCACATCACTCCCAGGCTTATCTCCTTTTTTTTTTGAGATGGAGTCTCGTTCTGTTGCCCGGGCTGGAGTGCAGTGGTGCAATCTTGGCTAACTGCAACCTCTGCCTCCTGGCAAGCGATTCTTGTTTGAACCTCAGCCTTCCAAGTAGCTGGGATTACAGGCACCCGCCACCATACCCAGCTAATTTTTGTATTTTAGTAGAGATGGGGTTTCACCATGTTGGCCGGGCTGGTCTGGAACTCCTGACCTCAGATGATCTGGCTGCCTCGGCCTTCCAGAGTGGTAGGATTACAGGCGTGAGCCACTGTGCTGGCTCTCCTTTTTTCAAGAAGTCTGCAAGTTACCTTGTGATTCCTTGTGCAAAAATCCCAGCAATGTTTTTTTAAAGTTTTCAAAATAAAAACAAAACTTTCTTTAGTTATACAAGGGAGGTTTGTGTAACATCAAAGAGGCAAAAAAAATTTTTTTACAAGGCAAAATGAATAAAACAAACAAAAAAGAGAAAAAAAATACATGCATAAAGAAAAAATACTAAATTAGGCCTGGCATGGTGGCTCACGCCTGTAATCCTAGCACTTTGGGAGGCCGAGGTGGGTGGATCACCTGAGGTCAGAAGTTCAAAACCAGCCTGGCCATCATGGTGAAGCGCCATCTTTAGTAATAAAAATAAATAAGTAAATAAAAAAGAAAAAATACTAAATTACTCCAAAACCTAATCCCCATGCCCGCTGCTGCTGACCTTTTCATGCACACCTTTCCAGGTCTGTCTCATAGCCTCCCAGTATGCACACTGTTAAATACATAGGACTGCAGACCCACGCATATTCTCATGTGTCCAAATAACTATGCGCAATTCTACACATATGGAAGACACCTTCCCCTTAGAGTCAGGATGTGGGAGGGGTTTGAATTCCAGTTCCACCCTTACTTGCTCTATGATCATGGGTAAGTTACAAATGTTCCCCTAAGCCTCAGTTTTCTCATAATACCTAAATCACAGGCACTCTGAGCAATAACACACAAAATGTGCTTCATGGACTGACAGGCACAGAGCACATATTCAACAGGTATTATTAATATTGATCATAAGACCACGCTCTACACATGCTACTGTGTAAACTTGAACTTCACCTCAACAGTAAGTCAAGCTTGGCTTTCCATGTCAAAATATAACCCTACATCAATATTTAAATACATGACAGAAATCCGATGTACGTGAGGCCGCACCATGTGTTTACAACACACTCCTGGAGCCCATTTTCTCCTGATGGGCCCGAGGTTATCATCCACCCTTTCTGTCGGCAATGCTGCAGGAGCAGCCATCTAACTCTCAGGGCTCAGCATCTCCCCAGGAGAAGTTCCTAAGGTGGAATTTTCAGGCCAGAAGGAACACGCAATCTGAATTTTCATACATCTTGCCAAACTGCCCTCAAAGAAGTCATAATGGCCCCTCATCCCACCAACAGGGCGTCAGAGTGTGACTCCTTCAAACACAAACACTGTAAGGGGATGAGTTTCTCCTTGGTGAACAGGAACATCCGCTCGTTTGCCCTACTCAACTTCTCTAACTTCTCAGCAGGACACCTGCTTAGGGCACTCACCTTGTGCCGGACCACCGTCCACTCAGCTTTCTAACAGTCCCTCGGGTCCTCTTGGCCTGAGCAAACCTGTGCTGGCCCAGGGGTCTCAGGCTCCCTGCCACCTGCCTTTAGCGCTCCTATTTCCAGACCCTGCAATGTGGTCCCTTGTTCTTCTGCCCCCCTGGGCCTGCAGGAGCATTTCAGACATTCTTGCCAAACTCATCCAGGAGCAGAGCAGCTTGCCACGGGACGGGGCTATCAACCACAAGTGCCATAACCTGCACTCACCAGGCAGTGTCCTGGGCCCAAATCACGCATGAGGGATGGAGCGTATCTTTCAATTTTCCAATCAAGTCTCTTTCAAAACTCCCCACAGGCATTTAACAAAAGCTGTAAAGGAACCATGTATGAACCAGGTATCCCGTCTCTTCTTCCTTCACAATTACTTTCTGCCTCACAAACGTGTTCTGTGAGAGACTTTAACTTTTCTCAACCCAAGGTCAACACAGCCAGATGAACGCCGTCCTTGCTCCGTAACTGCCTGCCTGCTACACTTCTACACTCTATACCTACACATCTGGAGACTTTATTTAAGTAATTAAAAAGCCCAAAACCATTTATTTTCAAAAAAAGAGGATAAAATCAAGTAAAAACAAAAACACAACTTAAGGGACTTTGTGGGATGCCTATCTTGTCCCAAATTGACCATCACAGGTACCTGGATGTTGCTGGAGATGTCACCGGTCAGTGCCACATGCAGAACAACCAGGGGCTCCCCAGGGGTGGAACAGTGAGAAAAGAAGTAACACCTTCTGTAGGGCCCAACGCGGCGCTTCATGTCCATCCAACTTTTTACAGGGTGCACGGCCTCCGACCTGGGGTGAAATTTGTAAAGAGGTAAGACAAACGTAAAATTCACAACTTAAATAACGGTTTATGACTCCTATTCACATTATTCATCTAAGTCAAATTTTTTTAAATAGAGCTTTAATGGAAAGAAAGTCATTTTAATGAGAAACAGAACCCACTGAGAGGAACTACAGTGAATGACCATTTTACAAACAAAATTGTGCTCCAATTTTAATCCCAATTTTAAGAGGAGTTTGTGAGGCTCTGGGGAGGATTCACGCAGCAAGTTTTCATGCGAAACCTAATCAAACGCTTGGTGTTGGACACTGCGTCTTTTCTTTCCTTGGGATCTCTGTGAAGCGCTGTCAGTGCTGCAAACACTGGGCGGATCTGGTTTCTTCTGTCTAGCAACCTCACCCACCACTACTGTGTTTTTAGCATGTGAAATGGCAGCAGGCACCATCAGCCCTTTGAATTGGTTACATTTCCAAGAGTAGGACACTTTTCAAACCTTGGATTTCGTGGGACTACATGTAATGTGAAGACGCTTACTCACAAAGAGTCCCGGGTTGTGAGGCACCATGGCACGTTGCCTGTGTTATATTGCGTCCTGGATGTAACACATGATACAGTTTGTTGAGAGACTTTAACCTAGGGAGACATCTTAACAACCAGGTGGGCTAAATGTTGTTTTGATTATGAATGCCAATGCTTGGCCCAGTGAGTTTCTACAATTCTGATCATGGGGTCTTGGGAAGATAGAAAATGGGCCTGTTTGCTTTAAACAAGAGGACACAAATAAGACCCCACGTACAGCTCACTGAGAGAAGCATCAGTTTCTCCTGGTGCCCTTTCCTCTTCCTCCGTGATCTTAGTGTCATGTGTGGTGACAGTCACATTTGCAAATACCGTGTTCAGATTTTATTAGACTTGAAATAAACTGCACATGTGAAGGGAGATAGACTGGCTTTTAGCCAATATAAAACACATATAAATATACATGAAAAATATCTGCACAAAGCAAATGAGAACCTGAATACTTACTCACTGATTTTCTGCAGCACTTCACAGGGTGAATGCCAGGTAACACGCTCCAGGTTAAGGAACCCGGAGGAAAACCACTCTGACAGCATTCCTTTCAGTACCCCGTTCATCTCCTGAAAGGAGAAGACACAGGCCTTCAGTGTACAGCAGATCAAGCCCAGCTCTGTGCTGTGGCCAGCAAAGGGAACAAAAACGCGCCAGCATGATACGGAAGACAACTGTGCAAGACGATCCTCCAAACAGCTTTTCCCAAGACTCCTCTGTCACACTCTCATCTCAAACCAAGTCAGGCTTTAATTCAACTCTCGATTTAGATGTAACCACTTCAGTCTGTAAGACTCCTGAATGGAAATAATTCAATTTGAGCTAAGTTGCCCAAATCAAACAGTATGTTCCAATTCATTTACCAGAGTGAGCATTCTAATTACATGAAGTTAACATAACAATGGAAGATACACTGTAAGAGAAACCTAAGACAGACAGCAAGGGGTCAACAGCACTGTCCGCAGCCTCTTGGGAACCTTGATATGTCAAAACATTACTCCTGCTTTTCCTTAGAAAAACAAGTACTTGGTCCAGGAGCCCTATTTCATCAACTTGGAGATGTACATTTTCATATTTTAACATCT
The DNA here is from genome assembly GCF_001604975.1 of Cebus imitator. Lineage (NCBI taxonomy): Eukaryota > Metazoa > Chordata > Mammalia > Primates > Cebidae > Cebus > Cebus imitator. Next base: position 1,541,342 of record NW_016107474.1, on the reverse strand, counting down.
CTTACATCAGGATGCATCTTTTGAATGATGGCGGGTCACAGTCTAATTGGCAGCATTTCCATTTTTTTTGAGAGACGGGGTCTCACTCTGTCACCCAGGCTGGAGTGCAATGGCATAAACACATCTCACTGCAGCCTTGACCTCCTAGGCTCAAGTGATCCTCCTGTCTCAGACCCCCAAGTTGCTGGGACTACAGGTGAGCGCCACCACACCTGGATAATTTTCGTTTTATTTTTTGTACAGATGGGGTGTCACCATGTTGCCCAGGCTGGTCTTGAGCTCCTGAGCTCAGGCAATCCACTCGCCTTGGCCTCCCAAGTACTGGGATTACAGGCGTGAGCCACTGTGCCCTGCCATAACTGGAAGCATTTTTAATCTACCTTCGAGGGACACAAAATAAGAGTGTATCTGGCAACCAGTGCATTTCAGAGTTGATGAAATCACCCTAATTTTGCTTCACTTATTTATAGCGTATCTACTTCCCCAAATGTTGTGAGTTGACTTGACCACCCAAGATCCATCAGCACTGAAGCCTTTCAATCAAGAGCAGAAAAACACAGGCACCGGGCAGGAGCAGCGCCATCTCAGTGTTGCCTGCATGGCCACAACCTGTTGGTCCCAGTGGCTGTATTCCTTTTCTTCCAAATTAACAGAAGCCTCACTTTTCAGCTAGGGACACAGCTGTCCAGTATAAAAACTGCACTGCAGCTGGGGGGCAGCCATGTGACAGATTTCTGGCCAATGAGGTGTAAGCAGCATTCTCCTGCAGCCACTTTGGGGAACTTGAAAAGACAGCAGGAGCCTGCCCTTGGCCCATCTTTTTGTCTTTTCCACTGCAGACTGGAAGGCGGTGTGATGGCTGGCACTGGAGCAGCCAGCTTACGCCATGACGTGACTTTGGAGATGAAGGATTTTCTGGGCAGAGCAACAAGATTCAAGTCTGGATCCACCAAGGACACCAAAGAGCAGAATCAGCTCTGGGCTGCCTACCTGTAGACTTTCACATGACAGACAAAGTTTGTCATATTCAAATCACTGTTATTGTGGGCCTCTGTTATTCATAGATGAAATATATATTAACAGATCCACTGAACATTACTAGTGAATAACAGTAAACACCTCAGGACATCCATTACAGGAACGACCTTCTGAATCTCTGTATAAGGGTCATAAAGAACATGATGGGCAACAAATACAAAGAATGGCTTTACAACAGCTATAATTTTTTCTTTTTTTTTTTTGACAGACATTGTCTTGCTCTGTCCTGGGCTGGAGCGCAGTGGTACAATCTCGGCTCACAGCAACCTCCGCCTCTTGGGTTCAAGCGATTCTCCTGCCTCAGCTTCCAAATGTTGTAAGACCATTTCACATTTTAATTCCTGTTAAAGGGTGACGGGACTCAAAACTGTTGCCTGAGGAAGAGTTGCAGGTTTTGGGATGGTGGCTCAGAGAAGTTTTTGGAAGGAGGTGAGAACTACCTTCATATGTTTAATCATTAGGGCACGAAAGACACCACAAATTTGTTCTGTGTGGCCCCACAGGGGCCAGGGAAGTAAATCTAGGACCAACTGGTGGACGTCATGGACAATCAGACTTGGACTGAATTTTGCATAAAGAACTTTTGAATAGCCAGGGCTGTCTACAGAGGTCATCCTAGAAGATGGTGAACCTCAGCACTGGAAGTGACTGAGCACAGGTGGACAGAACTCAGCAGAGCTTTTTAAAAAGGATTTAAGCATCGGACAGACAGCTGGATCAGATGATCTCTGCAATTCCTTTTAACTCTACATTCAATAACTGAATGTCCTTTACTTGGTTGTAAACTCCATCAAGGCAGAGTCCATTTCTGATTCATTCCTGCAGTTCCCAAAACATTCACTAATAGAATAATATCCGATGGAAAAATGGAAAGAATGTGATTAGAAAGTAGCAGGAGGGGAGGATGAGAGAGATCGTTTGCTGGGTGACACAGAATGGCCCTTTATGAAACTGCATTTTCTGCATTTGACAACAGTGCTTCTTAGTCTTCTAGGATCCTCACACACTTGAGTATGTGCTAAAAACCACAGGCCCCATCCCCAGAACACTGCAAACACGTTTTCCTGGGGTCATGGACTCCTCTGATACTTATCCACGGACCATCCCAGAAGCCAGGGGGACTTACACACTGCAGGTTAGGAACGGGTGAGCTGAGCTCTGTGTAAGAGGTACTGGCATCTCTCTTACATCCATGATGGGAAAAAAGCTGGAAACACCCAGTTTTACTATCAATTCAATATTAATTATGAAAGAAATGGTTTGGCTGATGAAAGCTCGTCCCCTACAAATCTCTTCATTCTATTTTGGGCTCCTGACAGCCACAAAATGTGACCCTGGTACATGAGAACTGGGAATCTAGGCTAAAGGTGAGAAGTATCCGTTGCTCAGTTCTAACAGCAGCAGCAGCTGCTCAGGCTGGAATGAACCACAGCACGTGGCAAGGTTGCCAGGATACAAACAACACCAAGGAAAGAAGCCTCCTCGACTGTACGTGCATTAATTCAGCCACCATTTATCACCAATACAGGACTGAGAAACACAACTGCTGGGAATATCCTGGTGATGCTAAGGTAAGCGACAGTTCTCAGTTGATTCTGCTGGAGTGCGTCTTATTTTTTTTTTTTAAAGACAGGTCTTGCTGTATTGCCCAGGCTGGACTGAACTCCTGGGCTCAGCTGAACCTCCCAAATAGCAGGGACTACAGGTGCGTGCCACCGCACCTACCTCTGTGTATTCTGTATTGTTAATTCTGTTGTCTTGTACGATGCTGCTTAGACCAGCCAACCTTTCCTTTTAAAAGAGAACTCGGTTCCCTCTCTTTTGAAGATCTATCAAGATCTGCCTATTTTGGGTATGTGAAGAAAACCTACCTTCCCTTGTCCAGAAGCCCTGAGCTGGGGAAGGGAGTTGAAAGCCATGGATGAGGGCAGCCCTGCAGAGGCTGAGAAACTTGGGGACAATTCCCACTCACATGAGCTGCCACTCTGCAGGTGTACACTTCATACTGGGGTATACTTTCCTATCTAAAAATAAGTATTATTTAGCATAGCTAAGCACAGAATTTACTAGAACCTACAAGGCATACTCTGTTAATTAAAAGGCAGAGGAAACACAATTGTTTAGCATGGCCGGGTGGCTGTGGCAGTAGGAACACGTCCCTTCTCTAGTTTCTGTGCCTCTGTTAAGGTTCGAGCACCTCTCATTTCACCCTAACTCCAAGGTCCAAACCGCCCATCGGGGACCCTTTCCAAGAATTAATGGTCAACCTCCCTCAAGTGGCCACAAATTGCTGAACCTTGCTCAGGCCTTCCCCTCTACTGGGGATTCAAGTTGGTTTCACTGGGATTTCACCTCTAAGAAACTGAAGTCATCAACCCACTGGGCCTCTGCAGAAAAAACAAAAGCCTATAAACCACCACCCCCCAAACACATACACTGCATCCTCCTACCCACACTTACCATGAAACCACAGGGACACAAATACCCACAAACTCCTCTATGTTCGTTCAGGAGGACACACATCCAGACACGGTAACGAGCCTCCAAACTCACTCAGACCAGAGGAAAAGAATCTTTTCAAAAGTAAGAACACAGCTGGGTGCAGTGGTTCACACCTGTAATCCCAACACTTTGGAAGGCTGAGGCAAGTGGATTATCTGAGATCAGGGGTTCGAGACTAGCCTGGCCAACATAGTAAAACCCCATCTCTACTAAAAACACAAAAATTAGCCGGGCATGGTGACAAGTGCCTATAACAGCTACTTGGGAGGCTGAGGTGGGAGAAGTGCTTGAAACTGGGAGGCAGAGGTTGCAGTGAGCCGAGATCACGCCATTGCATTCCAGCCTTGGCAAGAGAGAGAGACTCTGTCTCAAAAAAAGAAAGAACATTTCAAAGGGAATACTTCTTTTCCTGATATAATTATGCCGCTTTATAGATTTGTCTTTTTTTGAGACAGAGTCTCACTCTGTTGCCCAGGCTGCAGTGCAATGGTGCGATCTCAGCTCACTGCAACTTCCACCTCCCAGGTTCGAGTAATTCTCCTGCCTCAGCCTCCCAAGTAGCTGGGATTACAGGTACCTGCCATCATGACTGGCTAATTTTTGTATTTTTAGTAGAGAGGGTTTCACCATGTTGGCCAGGCTGGTCTCGAACTCCTGACCTCAGGTGATTTGCCTGCCTCAGCCTCCGAAAGTGCTGGGACTACAGCATGAGCCACCAAACCTAGTGCTTTATAGATTTTTCTATCACTCCCCACACTAAATTATTTCTTTATCATTCTCTTTTCTACAGATTAAAATTGAGTTTTGTGATCACAGTAGTCAGGGATATTGACAAATACCCTCTCTACAAATTCCTTAATTATTAAAACAACTAAAATTTTCTCTTGGAATAAATCTATTAAGATCAATCCACTTATTATAATCCAAGGAGCTCAACAAGTCTACATGAGATGAACATAGCATAGCATAGAAGTGAGAACGTAACACGCATCAAGGCATCCGATAACAGGGACCTCCTACTATCCTTGTCATTAATCATGGACAGGGTCTACCTTCTCCATGCACTGGGTTTGCTATCTAGACAAACACCACACAGACACTTGGCCATTGCACACTGTGGAAACTTTCAAATAGCACTTGTTTCTTCCCAGCCAGGAGACCTGATACTGGGTCTGAACTTTGTATCAAAAAGGATAATGACTCCCCAACATAAAGAAAAGATACCTTACCTGATCTGAAATATCCAAGGAAAGAGAGGTATGCCAGCCCCGTCACATGCCTCCTGTCCTCATGCTGGGCTATGCTCATGAAGGAAACACCAATCTTTCGGATTCATGAATTTCCAATAATCCCAATCCCTGGTCAGAGACCAAAGTCTTGACAAACCATGCCCTCATTTTTATACCATATTTTAGCAAAGCTCCAATACACTTTTCTTAGAGGACTGGAAGGCTGCCTCTCAGCTGACCAACAATCAACTGATTTTCTCCCCTTAATGCAGTGTCAATCGGCCCAGGAGGGTTCAATAAGTTGGATAAAAACCACCTAAACTCACTTCTCTAAACAATGGATGGCAAAGACCGGCCTGGAAACGACCTCCCTTCCCGGTCTCTTGCTTCTTCCACTATGCCCACCATCCTGTAACACACATGGCATCAGCTGGGTGCAGTGGCTCACAACTGTAATCCCAGAACTTTGGGAGGCTGAGGCGGGCGAATCACAAGGTCAAGAGTTTGAGACCAGCCTAGCCAACATGGCGAAACCCGGTCTCTACTAAAAATAAAAATAAATTAGCTGGGCATGGTGGCGGGCACCTGTAATTCTAGCTACTCGGAAGGCTGAGGCAAGGGAATCGCTTGAGCCCGGGAGGCAGAAGTTGCAGTGAGCCAAGATCATGCCCCTGCACTCCAGCCCGATTGAGTGTGAGACTCCGTCTAAAAACACACAAACAAACAAAAACCCACACAGCATCAGCATCATTCTGTGGCGTCACATTTGCCACTTATTCTAAAAGTGCCTTTGCACCTATAGTATTCAGTAAGAAAAGAACCTGAGCAGCATCACACAGTGAACTACATCAGGCCCAGGGAAACGCTCAGGTCCAAGCCCACAGGAGCTCTCCTATAAAATAGCGCATGATCATATGGGCTTATCTAGCACGTGCGAAGGCCAAAAGAAGCCAGGCAAGTAGACACCTGTGTGGCAGGGCTCACTGTGCACATATCCAGGGTGCCGAGACAGGGGCAACCTGGGAGTGAGACCCCTGCTCCCCTGAGAGCACTCAGCACTTAGGAAAGCCCTTGGGGGTCTGGGAAGCCTGCAGTAAAGCTTCGTGTGCCAAACTTCTGGTGTTTTCTAATGCTGGATCCCTTAAAGCAAAAAGTTCTAGCTGAGTCACCTCATTAATGTGGATGCAAAATCCAGACTGAGGTAAAAGGAATGGAATCAAAATGGACTCCACACCAAACCCACAGAATGTTCAATACTGCAAGTGAATGCTAATGTCTACTGGGGACTTGGGGTGACAAGGATGTGTCAGTGTATCTTCCTGAGTTGTAACTAATGTCCGGCTCTGTTGGGGGATGTTGATAATGAGGGGAGCTATGCCTGGGTGATGGCAGGGGGTATAAGGGAAATTTCTGTATCTTCTACTCAGTTTTGCTGTGAACCTAAAACTGCTTTAAAACAGAGTCTATTAAAAAAATGGGGCCAGGCGTGGTAGCTCACACCTGTAATCCCAGCACTTTGGGAGGGTGAGGCAGGTGATCCCCCGAGGTCAGGAGTTCAAGACCAGCCTGGCCAACATGGTAAAACTCTGTCTTTACTAAAAATACAAAGATTAGCTGGGTGTGGTGGTGGACACCTGTAATCCCAGCTACTTGGGGGGCTGGGACAGGAGAAATACTTGAACCCAGGAGGCAGAGGATGAAGTGAGC
>NW_016107474.1:1518437-1534841 GCF_001604975.1 Cebus imitator | reverse complement strand
AAAAAAAAAAAAAAAAGAGATTAAATAAAAAAATAGATCAGATACCACATTAAGTGATTTCTGGAGATAGTTATAATATCAGATCCCAGTTGACAGGTTCTATGCACAGAACAATTTAACTCTATTCTCAGACTAATTTAAATGACAGAAATTTTTTAAAAAATTACATCTCTGCTCATGCCTATCTATAATCCCAGCACTTGGGACTGCAGGATTGTTTGCTTGAGGCCAGGAGTACAAGACCAGCCTGGACAAATAACAAGATCACATCTCTAAAAAAACATAAACAAACACAACAAAACAGAAACCTGTACACCCCTCCCCCCCCACACATATACATATGAGGAAACTTAACTGTGTAGAACAACGGAAGGGGAAGGGAATTAACAGGTTCAGCTACTAACAGTTATATGTACTGAATATAAGGCTGGGATTTCTAAGTAAAGAAATGGAAGGGGCATGACAGAGCAAGCACAAAAAGGCTCCCAGAGCCATTATGTACAAACCATGTGTAGAGGCAAAGGTCAGGGTGCCGTCATTCATTCTAGAGGTTTGATAAATATCTCCGGTCCACAGGACTTTTGGCCTAACATTATAGTATGCAATGTTTTCTCCCTTATATATAGATAGCCTTGGTCAAAAAGCAAGGAAACTTGTGAACATCTGAGGACGCAGCAGCCTCTGTATTTCCCAGGGGCCAGCTCCTTTTTTTCAACAAGTCAGGGCTGAATGTGAGTGTGTTCAGCTGCCATGCAACGTGTTCCTTCCCAACTATGTGATACCCAAGTTTTCCTGCATGGGGAAGAACAGAAGGATGTATTCCACAACCTCTCACAGAACCAGATAACTCCGAATTGGACTGGGTGTGAAAAATAAACGAGGAACAAAGCTGTCCACATGTCTGATATGCGGACTCTCTCAGCTGTGCAGAAACTTTCCAAGCTCTTCATGGCTTCCTCCCAGGCTCAAAAATCTATGACAGAGTGTGGGGCAGTCTCACCTCCACATCAGTGCTGAATGATTAGTGTCAAGTGTGTCTCATGCCAGGGCACCCAGGAATCTACTGCAATGATTCATTCATCATTCTGCTATGCAAGAAATTTAAGACAAGTTTCCCAGTTTTTGAGGAGCTGATCATTCACTTGGGGAGAAGATATATGGCAAGTGCTCTGTCTATAGTGTGGATCAGAAAAGCTCATCCATTCCAAATGGGCTTGAGCCCAGAACAAGACAATTCAACACAGGAAGAATTCATGACTGATTTCAAGTTACCCAATGAACAGCTGTGGGTTTTCTGTCTTAGAATCTTATGGCCAAAGATGCCTGGCCCTCAGTAACGTTAGCACTGTAAACTAACCAGCTATCATGGGGAATCAAATCATGGCCACTGCGGTCAATCCTGACATTAATTCCATTCTTAATTATGTCCATTTTTATGCATCTAAGACCAAGAAGCCAAAAAAGATAAGAAAGTTTCTAATAAACATCCGATTAACTCACACATTAAGTAAGTGCAGGTAGTAAGCGTAGTGCAAAGAACCCTGGATTTGGGTGGGTGATCAGTGAGGGCTTTTTGCTCTGAAGTTAAGGACAAGTCACAGAATCTCAGCATCTATCTCCTTTGCTGTAAAAGGGATACATGTTACCACCCACCTAAGACTGAAAGAATGAAAATGAAAACTATTAAACTAGTATCAGAGTTCTTAAATGGGTTAGGTCATAATCATTCATCTGTTCAGCATTTTTTTTTTAACACCAACTGCTCACAAACTTCTGAATGTCCAGAACTTGCTGAAACATTTACATCATTTTTCATTCATGGAAACAGCAGGTTAAGCCTGGGCAACATGGTGAAACGCCCTCTCTACAAAGAAATGCAAAAAAATTAGCTGGGTGTGGTGGCAGGTGCCTGTAATCCCAGCAACTAGGGAGGCTGAGGCACAAGAACCGTTTGAACCCCAAGGTTGCAGTGAGCTAAGTTCACACTGCTGCACTCCAGTCTGGGGACAGAGCAGGACTCTGTCTAAAAAAATAAAAATTAGCCAGGCGTGGTGGCCTGCATCTGTAGTCCCAGCTACTTGGGAGGCTGAGGTGGAAGGATGGCTGGAGCCTGGGGAAGTCGAAGCTACAGTGAGCCGTGATGGCACCACTGCACTCCGGCCTGAGCAACAGAGTGAGACCCTATCTCAAAAATACAAATAAAAAAGGGCAGGTTAGTGTTTCGCCATATTTAATACTAACAGTATAAAAAGACTATACACTGCTCTAGGCCATCTTTTGGGTCATAATCATTTAAACCTCAAAGTCTGTATCTGCATCTAACATGAATGAACTGTGCTAATGCCTGATTAACTCAAGAAGCCAACTCAAAATCACCACATTAAGTACTGAACTGAGGGAGTTCAATTGTCCTACCAAAAGTCACGCAGTAGAGAGAAGGCCAGAAGCCATGGAGATTCCTGCGTGGTGGTGGTGACCTTGAGCTCTATTTATCTCTGTGCATTTCACAGGACATCTTAGGACAACGTCTCACACACAGTGGGTGCCCAATTAACCTCTGAAACACCATCCAGGGTCTCAGAAGGGTGCCTGATGCTCAGCCTGATACTCTAGTGCAGGTATACCATAAAGATGAAACACTTCTCAGCTACAATGATTAAATAAGAAGGTATAGCACACACTAATCAGGTACAAGACGTGACAGTTACCTTAAAGGTCACCAAGTGCTGAGTACTTAGTAAAACACTATACAAATGAGGACTTCGAGGCCAGACCGGAGGGAGGCGGGGGTGTGCTCTGGCGAGGCCAGGACTCAGACAGCGTGGGAAGTGGGCAGAGGTGGCGGTCAGTAACCGCGGGCAAAGTGAGCGTGGTTTCAGGCAGGGAAGGCGGGGTGTGCGCGGCGTGGAGGGGGGAAGTGAGGACTACTCGAGGAGGGCGGCCCGTCCGCGCTGCCGGGTGGTCGAGGCCGGCCCCTTACCCGGACGTCTGGCCCCTCCACCAGCTTGAGGGCCTGCGCCTCGAGCAGGTCTGCCCGCAGCTGCACCAGGAAGCGCACGCCGCCGTCTAGCTTGCTGATGTGGTGGAAGAGCCCGCGGTAGCGCGGCACCAGCGCGTAGCGCAGCCGATCCTCCGCCTGCAGCAGCACCGCGGCCTCCCGCTGCTGCTGGCGCAGCTGGAGCACGCCGGCGCTCTGCTCGGCCACCTGGCCATGGTCCACGCCGAAGCCCCGCGCCAGGCGGCCCAGCAGCTCGGCCCGCTCGGCCGTCTCGGCCAGGCCGCCGTAGAAGCTCACGAAGTCCACGCACTGACCCTCGGCGGGCGCCGGCGTCTTCTCGCGCAGCTCGTAGGCCGGCGTCGCCGGCACCACGCGGCGCAGCAGCTCGTCCATGGCCCGCTCCAGGGCGCCGGCCGCCGGCCCGCTCATCAGCCGGGGCCCGGGCGGCCGCGGAGGGAACCGCAGCGGGAGGAGACGCCTGGCAGTCAGACCTGGCCGGAGGCCTCGCATGGCGCCGGACGACAGCTGTCCAGGGGGAGCGCCGCCGACGCTGCCGCGCTTCCGGCTTCCGGCACGCGCCGGCCCCATTGGCCGAGGCCGGGGGCCGGGCGGGGAGGCGGCCAATCAGAGGGCAGGGTGGCGGGGCGGGGCGGCTCTGGCGGTGGCTCCGGGCCAAGTGTGGCCAAAGGTTACCGCCTGGCGGTGGGGCGGCCTCGGGGCCTCCGGTTCAGCTGGTCGCTTGTCCTCCGGTCTTAACACCTGGCCGCCTAAAGGCACCGTCCCCTCCTCTCTTCCCCGACTGCACTGCACCAGTGCCTCCTCCTCCCTAGATCCGAGCACCTCCAGCCTCCAGGTGCATCACAGTCGCCCGGGAGCTCCTGCACTGGAGGATTCCTGGGCTCCCAAATCAGAATCCGAGACATTCAGATTCAGTGTGTCTGGGAGGAGCCGAGGAATCTGCGTGCTTAAAGGTGTTTGTGGCAATCCTCTGGCAGGGTAGCCGTTGTTTGACCCCTGCCTAGGCACTCACCATTCGCGTCAGGGTCTTACACAGAGGTTGGAGGGGTGTGTGTGTGTGTATAGAGAGGGAAAATATGTCTATATGTATGCATGTATGCATATACACGTACGTATACATACACACATACGTATGTATGTGAGAGAGAGCAAGAGAGACTGATGGAAAGCCATACCCTTGAGCAAAGGCCAGGATGACACAAAAAGTTTTCTTTGAAATAGTTCTCAGATAATTGCAGTTATCAACAGATTTATTTTGTCCTCTGGAAAGTTAGGCCTGAACTCAATTTGTCTCTCCTTCCCCAATCCATTACAATTTGCAGAAGAGAATGTCACATACCATGTCTCCCACGTGCAGAATTACAGGAGGTATTAGGAACGCAGTGGGATTTTGTTCCACTCAGATGGAAATACGGAATCTTTGGTTGGAGGCTGAGGGAGCCATGTACTTGGCTATGTCTAGGTGCTAGGATTTCTATAGGTAGAACGCTTTGGTGCAGGTATTGGAGTATAAAGACACTGAGAGGTAGTTCTGTATGAGCACAGCATTTGCTGAGTGTGTCTCATGGGGTATGAAGAAACTACATCTGGCTCATTCTGCCAAGACACAGACACACAAAGCATTCTGAAGGCCTACTGGTGGCTTTTGAGCACACCTCTCCGTTCCTCTTTTCTTTCCTTTTTTTTCCTCTGAGACAGAGTCTTGCTCTGTTGCCCAGCCTGAAGTGCAGTGGTGCTATCTCGGTGCACTCTGCCTCCCAGGTTAAAACAATTCTCCTGCCTCAGCCTCCCAAATAGTTGGGACTACAGGCGCCGCGTGCCACCACACCTGGCTAATTTTTTGTATTTTTAGTAGAGACTGGATTTCACTGTGTTAGCCAGGACGGTCTTGATCTCCTGACCTCGTGATCTACCTGCCTCGGCCTCCCAAAATGCTGGGATTACAGGCGTGAGCCACCGCACCCTGCCTCCGTTCTTCTTTTCTAAGAAGTGGTGAAACCATATTGCCAGCTGGCTAAGCGAGTCTGTCTGGTTCAAACTGGTGGTCTGTTTTCCTTGTTGGGTGAGCTCTTGTCTAATCCTAGAATACTCCTGCCTTGCTTTAGGAATCTTGTCTTGAAAGCTTGACTTTGCTTAAGCCTTTGTCAGGTGTAGTACCCCCACAACCCTGCTCTTTCTCAACTTTCCCAGTGCCTTCTTTTTTACACAATTTCTGGCTCCTGCTCTTTTCCTCTGTGTTTATACTTGTTTTTCTCTAGGTGTCAACAGCCTCCCTCTGCTTTTTCCCACTCATGTCCTTATTTCAAAAGACTGCCCCAATCCAAAAATGAAATTAAGGAAACAATTCTATTAACAGCAACATCTAAAAGAATAAAATAAACATGTTAAACCAGGCAAGTGTGAGGCTGGTAGGTGGAAAACCACAGAACAGTATTGAAGGAAATTAAAGACCTGAACAAATGGAATGGTCCACCCATGGCTCATGGATTGGAAGGTTTAATACTGTTAATATAGCTAACAGGATTTGGATCTGTGTCGCCACCAAATCTCATGTCTAATTGAAATCCCCAGTGTTAGAGGTGGGGCCTGGTAAGAAGTGACTGGATCATAGGGACAGAGTTCTCATAAGTGGTTTAGCACCATCCCCCCCTTGGTGCTGTAGAGTGAGTTCTCATGAGATCCGGTTGTTTAAAAGTTGCATCACCACCCCCTCTCTTTCTCTTGCTCTGGCCATGTGAAGCTCCTCACTCCCCCTTTGCCTTCTGTCATGAAAGGAAGCCTCCTGAGGTCTTCCCAGAAGCAGAAGTCACTATGATTCCTGTACAGCTTGTGGAACTATGATCCAATTGAACCTCTTTTCTTTATGAATTACCGAGTCTCATGTATTTCTTTATAGCAGTGTGATAGAATGGCAATACTCCCGAAATTAACCTATATATTTAATACAATCCCTATTATAATTTCAGTTGCCTTTTTTTTTTTTGGCAGAAATAGAAAAACACATTCTAATATATATACAGAAATGCTAGGGAGCCTGAGTGGCCAGAACAATCTTTAAAAGGAAGAACAAACTTACTACAAAGCCATGGTAATCAAAATAATGTGGTACTGGCAGAAAGATAAAACACAAAATGAGTGGAATAACACTGAACATCCAGAAATAAACCCATACATCTACGGTCAATTGATTTTTTTTTTTTTTTTTTTTTTGAGATGGAGTCTCATTCTTTCACCCAGACTGGAGTGCAATGGCGTGGTCTGCAACCTCCACCTCTGGGGTTCAAGCAATCCTTCCACGTCAGCCTCCCAAATAGCTGGGACTACAGGCAAGTGCCACCACACCCCACTAATTTTTAGTAGAGATGGGATTTCGCTATGTTGGCCAGGCTGGTCTTGAACTCCTGACCTCATGATCCGCCCACCTCAGTTTCCCAAAGTGCTAGGATTAAAGGTGTGAACCGCCATGCCCAGCCTGGTCAATTGATTTTTGACAAGGGTTCTAAGACCATTCAATGGGTAAAAGAGAGTCTTCAACAAATGGAACATGGACAACTAGACATCTACAAACAAAGTAACAAACATGGATCCTGACCTACCTCATAGCATATGCAAGAATTAACTCAAAATGGATAAGATCTAAATGTAACAGCTAAGATTATAAAATCCTTAGAAGTGAAAATAAGTGTAACTCTTCATGACTTTGGAATAGGCAATTATTTCTTAAATATGACATCACAAGTGCAAACAACAAAAATAGATAACTTGGATCTCATTAAAATTAAAAACTTGTATGCATTGAAGGACACCAACAATTAACTGAAAAGACGAGCCACAGAGTGGGAGAAATACTTGAAAATCATATATCTGATAAGGGTCTAGCATCTGAATTATATAAAGAATTCCCACCACTCAACAATGAAAAGACAACCCAACTAAAAATGGACATAGGGGCTGGACGTGGTGACTCATGCCTGTAATCCCAACATTTTGGGAGGCTGAGGTGGGCGGATCACCTGCGGTCGGGAGTTCTAGACTAGCCTGGCCAACATGATGAAACCCTGTCTCTACTAAAAAAAAATACAAAAAATATCCAGAGGTGGTGGCAGGTGCTGTAATTCCAGCTACTCGGGAGGCTGAGGCAGGAGAATCACTTGAACCCAGGGGGCAGAGGTTGCAGTGAGCCAAGATCATGCCACTTAACTCCAGCCTAGCAAAAGAGCAAGACTCTACCTCAAAATAAATAAATAAAAGGACAAAGGATTGGAACAGACATTTCTCCAAAGAATCTGTGAATGTGCATATATGTAAGTGGCCAGTAAATGCATAAAAAGATGCTCAACATCATTAGTCATTAGGGAAATGTAGGCAAAGCCATGAGTTACCACTTTACATCCGCTAGGATGGCATGATAACAAGAGAAAAATAGATGGTGAGAATGTACAGAAATTAGAACCCTCATACTCCGTTGATGAGAACCTTAAAAAGTTAGAGAGTTACCAAATCGCCCAGTAATTCCACTCCTAGGTACCCAAGAGAATTGTGAACATACATTCACACAAAAACTTGTGCACAAATTTTCATAGCATGTAACTTATAATAGCCAAAAAGTAGAAACAACCCACATGTTTGTCAGTGGATGAATGGGGTACACCGAATGTGGTCTCTCCATACTGTGGAATATTATTCAGTCATAAACACAAATGAAGCACTGGCCCATGCTACAACATGATGAACCTTGAAAACACTATGCTGAGTGAAGGAAGGCAGTCATAAAGGGCCACATGCTGTATGAGTCCATTTATATGACATGTACAGAGAAGGCAAATCCATAGAGGCAGAAAAAAAGTAGCTATGTGACTGCCAGGGGCTGTGGGGTCAGGGATAGGGAGAGGGGGAAGATGGCTTATCAGCACAGTTTCTTATTGGGGGGCTGAAAACGTTCTGGAATTAGGTAGTGGTGATGATTGCATAACTCTGTGAATATACTAAAAACCACTGCTTTGCACACCTTAAAATGGCTAAAATGGTGAATTTTATGTTATGTGTATTTTACCTTAAAAAAAAAAAAAAAACACAAAACTACCCCAGAGGCATTAGTGTTTCTCTACCAGTTTCAGAGACTCAGTAGAGAGAATCTGATTGGTTCACTTTAGATCAGGTCTAGACCGGATGCAGGATAACACAGAGCCCTCAGAGATATTAAGGATTTACCCTTTTAGGTAGGGACACAGTGTTCAGACAAGAGGGATGTGGGCTAGGCAGCTGTCCCAAAAGATGTCTACTTTAAGTGTTTAAAAAATTAGGCTGGGCACAGTGGCTCACATCTGTAATCTCAACACTTTGGGAGGCCAAGGTGTGCAGATCACCTGAGGTCAGGAGTTCGAGACCAGCCTGGCCAACATGGTAAAACTCTGTCTCTATTAAAAACACAAAAAATTAGCTAGGCATGGTGATGCTGCCTGTAATCCCAGATACTGGGGAGGCTGAGGCAGGAGAATCACTTGAACCTGGGAGGCGGAGGCTGCAGTGAGCCCAGACTGCGCCCCAGTATTTGTCCACAGGTCAACATATTTGTTTAGAGTTGTAATCACTGTGTTTTTGCTGTTCATTTTGTTTTTTTCATTTCCCATCATATCACAAACGTTTCCCATGTTTCTAAATCACCTTCATAATTATCCTTTTTAATGGCTGCAAAACATTCAATTGAGTCTATGTACCATAATTGTTGTAATCGCTTTGCCATTTCTGGATATTTACATAATTTCTAATTATTTTTTGCTATTATATATATATATATATTATCTATATCTACATCTATCTATATATATATATAGATAGATAGATAGAGATATATCTCTTTTTTTTTTTTTTAAGACGGGGTTTCACCATGTTGGTCAGGCTGGTCTTGAACTCCCGACCTCAGGTGATCCGCCCACCTTGGCCTCCAAAGTGCTTGGATTACAGGCGTGAGCCACCGCACCTGGCCTATAGATATATCTCATACTGTAGGAATTACTTTCATACATACTGATTTTTTTTTCTTTACTTGAATTGCCCAGATTCCTTAAAACCACCAACCAGGATAAGATTTTCCATGAAATGTCAAACTAATCAAGCAGCCTAGAAAGAAGAGAGGCTCATAAACTTACTGGGGATCATTGCAATTCCAGGAGACCCCCTTCCCACCAGGAAAGGCCCTGCTCTCTCACCCCTGCTGTTTCTGTCTCTTTCCCTCACTGACAGTGCACTGACTTTGTCTGCACCATGAATGTGCTGCTGTAGATTTATATTTTCATTGGTGTGGTATCTGGGTTGGTTTGCCTGTGCTGTTACAATGCTACCATGAACATCCATAGACATGCCTCCTGGTCCTGGGGCACACATGGAAGGGTCTTTCTAGTCAAGTTTCTCAACCTTGCCATGACAGATATTTGGGGTTGGATCCTTGTTATTATATGGATATTACGGATGCTCAGCAGCACCTCTGACCTTGACCCACTAGAAGCTAGGAAGAGTTCCTGGTAAGAAGACATATACCAAATATGTCTTCCTGCTACAAGGAATTGCTGCTCTGGACTAATGCCCCTCCTGCTATTGAGAGTCACTGGTCTGGACTAATGGTTTCCAAACCTTGCTGTACTTTACAATCATACGAGGAATTAAAAAAAAAATTCACCAGCCTGGGCAACCTGGCAAAACCCCATCTCTACAAAAATCACAAAAATTAGTCAGGTGCAATGGTACAAGCCTCTAGAGGCTGAGGTGGGAGGATCACTTGAGTCTAGGGAAGTTGAGGCTTCAGTGAGCTGAGATTATGCCATTGTACTCCAGCCTGAGTGACAGAGTGAGACACTGTCTCAAAAAAATAAAAACAATTAGGCCGGGCATGGTGGCTCACAACTGTAATTCCAGGACTTTGGGAGGCCAAGGCACATGGATCACTTGAAGCCAGGATCATTTGAGGTCAGCCTGGCCAACATGGTGAAACCCTGTCTCTACTACAAATACAAAAATTAGCCCGGCGTGGTGGCAGGCACCTGTAATCCCAGCTACTTGGGAGGCTGAGGCATGAGAATCACTTGAACCCGGGAGACAGAGGTTGTAGTGAGTTAAGGTGGCACCACTGCACTCCAGCCCGGGTATCAGAGCCAGACTCTGTCTCAAAAGAAATTAATTAAAGAAATGAAAATTTTAATGCCTAGACTGTATCCCAGTCCAATTACATCAGAATCCCTGGGGGCACAGTACATGCTGGAATCACCTGAAAGCCTTAAAAAAACTGATGCCTGAGCCACACGCCCAGAGATTCTGATTTAATTGGTCTGGAGGTGGCCATGCAGAGTTTAAAAAGCGAAGCCTTAGGTGAGTCTAATGTACAGTCATGTTTAAAACCACGGAAGCAAATGCCTATTGGTGGGATTACTGGATTGCAGGCCTATGCTTTACTAAGTAATGACAACCTGTTTCCAAGGACTTTTCTTTTTAAAAGCACATGCCTTCTACCCTCTGCCTATGTCCCAAAACTGAACTCCCCAAAGGCAAAGTCTATGTCTCACTTAACTTTAGATTCCTACTGCCTAACCCAGTGGCTGGTATACAGTAGCTGCTTAATGTATACTTGTTGTTGAATGATTAGGAGTAGTTTATCATTTTGCTGCCATCAAATAAGATTTTGTTGTTGCTGGAGCCAATAAGAGAGAAGCAAGGTTGTAAACAGTGATGGATTTGGAGTCTTTTGTTTGTTTTGAGTCAGTCTTGCTCTGTCCCCAGGCTGAAATGCAATGGTGTGACCTCGGCTCACCGCAACCTCTGCCTCCCAGGTTCAAGCAATTCTCCTGCCTGAGCCTCCCAAGTAGCTGCTGAGATTACAGGCACGCACCTGCCCACCTGGCTAATTTTTGTATTTTTAGCAGAGACAGGGTTTCACCATGTTGGCCAGGCTGGTCTCAAACTCATGACCCCAGGTGACTGCCTGCCCTGGCCTCCCAAAGTTCTGGGATTACAGTGTGAGCCACCATGCCTAGCCAAGATGGAGTCTTTTAACACAACACCTCAGACTCAAGCTGAGAAAGGTGGTGCCTATGAGCAAGTTTGAGAACTTGTAGATGCTTCATTTTTCTTAACTCTGAAAGAGGAAAGTCCAGCCCTTAGAGAATGGTAAACAGCCATGAGGGACCTCTATGCTGTCTGAAGAGGGTGTCAGGAAGCAGAGGCCCCAACCTTGACCAAAAGGAGTCAGGGTTGATGTGGGGAGGCCTGAGCAAAAAGACGTGGAATGGGGATCAGACCGACAGGGTTCTTAGTTTTTGTTTATTTTTTTGAGACGGTGCTTCACTCTTGTTGCCCAGACTGGAGAGCAATGGTGTGATCTCTGCTCACCACAACCTCTGCCTCCTGAGTTCAAGTTATTTTCCTGCCTCAGTCTCCCGAGTAGCTGGGATTACAAGCATGCACCACCACACCCAGCTAGGGGGTTTTTATTTTTAGTAGGTACGGGGTTTTTCCATGTTCGTCGGGCTGGTCTTGAACTCCCGACCTCAGGTGATCTGCCCGCCTTGGCCTCCCAAAGTGCTGGGATTACAAGCGTGAGCCACCGCACCCAGCCAGGGCTCTTAGTTACTGGTCTGTGGTTGGCAGAAAGATGTCCCCACCGATAGGTCCACATCCCCATCCCTGGAATCTAAGAACATGTTAGGTTACATGGCAAAGGGAAATAAGGTAGCAGTTGGAATTAAGTTTGCTAATCAGCTAATGTGGAGGTGTGGAGATTATCTTGGATGATCTGGGTGTAAAAAGGAGGTGGAAAAGTCAGATTAAGAGAAAAATATGAAGATTATATGCTACTGAGGAAGACGTAGGGGGTGGGTTAGGTGCTCTAAGCCAATGCAGGTGGTCTCTAGAAGCCGGGAAAGAAGGAACGAAGCCCTGCTGAGACCTAGATTTTAGCCCAGTGAGACCTGTGTTGCACTTCTGGCCTCCAGAACTGTAAGAGAATAAATGTGTGTTGTTTTAAACCGCTGAATTTGTGGTCATTTGTTACAGGAGCCACAGAAAACTAATACATCCTTCAAGGCTGGCTTTGTTTGCTCCAAAACTAAATGCTAACAGGAAAGTAATACTTTGTATCAAACTCTGGCCTCTATGAATAGTAATCATAAGGCTTGGTATTGCACTCACTAAGTGCTAGGCATTGTCCTAAGTGCTTCACATCAACCCATTCACTAAACTTTCACAACTGTGTAAGGTAGGTACTTTTTTTTTTTTTTTTTTTTTTTTTTTTTGAGACTGAGTCATGCTCTGTTGCCCAGGCTGGAGTGCACTAGTGCGATCTTGGCTCACTGCAACGTCTGCCTCCTGGGTTCAAGCCATTTTCCTACTTCAGCCTCCTGAGTAGCTGGGATTACAGGCATGTGCCTCCACACCTGGCTAATATTTTTGTATTTTTAGTAGAGACAGGGTTTCACCATATTGGCCAGGCTGGTCTCAAGTTGCCGACATTGTAATCTACCCACGTTGGCCTCCCAAAGTGCTGGGATTACAGGCATGAGCCACCATATGTATGATTTTTATCTGCATTTTTCACTGATAAGATAACTGGGGCACAGAGAGGTTGCATAACTTGTTCAAGGCTGCCCAGGCGGTCTGGCTGCAGCGTCTCTGCAACACAACACTGCCATGCTTGTGTTTGGTGACTCAAAAGATTGGTTTCCTTTGAGTAAGATATGCCGCCCTTTTAGATATGGAAGAGCAAAACCGTGGGGGCAATTCTGTTGGTAAAGCAAGCTCACAATTTCTGATTTAATAACTATAATCGATACAAGTCAATCTCTTCTTGATAACACAGCGTCCTCACCAAACCCGAGTTAGCTTGAAACTGTTGGAGATAAATCCGTGTTGTATGGGATGAACTTTGTCATGCTCCTGGGGGCTCCTGCAGTGACACAGAAGATCACTTGTTACTGTGGAGCAAGTCAGCTTCTGCACTGGGCAGTGTGGGTGACATGCTGGCTTGCTGGTTTATTAGCTGTGAAACTCTAAGCAATCTACCTCACTCCTCTGAGTGTTAAGTTTCCTCTTACAAAACAAAACAAAACAAAACACTCTTCCTTCAAGGCTGGCACTTCAGTGACAGAAGGAAAAGCGTGAGTGTTACAGGAGGCAGAAATAAATTATTTAAGTAGACAGGGTAGAATCCCTGGCAGAAAACTTTCCTTCTAATAAAAAGCAGCTCAGAAATAGCTTCCTTTCAGGCTGGGCATGGTGGCTCATGCCTGTAATCCCAGCCCTTGAGGAGGCTGAGGTGTGAGGATCACCTGAGGTCGAGAATTCAAGACAAGCCTTGCCAACATGGTAAAGCAAACTTTCTCTGCCAAAAAAAAAAAAAAAAATTTAGCTGGGCATGATGGCAGGTACCTATAGTCCCAGATATTCAAGAGGCTCAGGCAAGAGAATTGCTTGAACCCAGGAGGTGGAGGTTGCAGCAAGCCAAGATTGTACCATTGCACTCCAGCCTGGGCAACAAAGCAAGACTCTATTTAAAAAGAAAAAGAAAAACGAAAGGGCTGGATGCCGTGGCTCACACCTATAATCCCAGCACTTTGTGAGCCTGCAGTGAGTGGATCACCTGAGGCCAGGAGTTCGAGACTAGTCTGGCCAACATGGTGAAACCCTAGCTCTACTAAAAATACAAAAAATAGCCAGGCATGGTGGCAGTCACCTGTAATGCCAGCTACTTGGGAGGCTAAGGCATAAGAATCGCTGAAACCTGGGAGGTGGAGGTTGTGGTGAATCGAGATTGCACCACTGCACTCCAGCCTGGTTGACAGAGCAAGACTCAGTCTTGGGGAAAAAAAAAGAAAAGAAAAGAAGTAGCTCCCTTTCTAATCTCATGCAGTTCAAAACAAATCACTTCTCTTCTAACAACAAGCCGTGAAAGGTGGAGATGTAAAACACAGATAAGACAGCTCAAGCATAGAGGTGTGGGGCATGCAGTCTCCCGGGTCATCACAAACTTCACATTCATACAATGGGCCTCGCTAAAACAGTGGGCCTTAACAAGTACATTCCTTTCCCTTGGGCACACTAAGACAGGGAAGCTAAAAGTGGACTGGGGTGGTGGGGAGGGATGCTGGCAGCTGCAAAAAGATGTCTGGGAACAGCACAGAAACTCTCCCTCCCAGGTAAGCAAAACAGACTTGGCCCAGGTGGTCAGGGAATGGGGTGGGATTAAAAAAAAAATCTCTGATGTATACAGACAGCACACCTGGTCCCAACTAAACCATCAGGCTCGAGGAGGATAAGACATCCACTCCTCACTAACCCCCTCCTTACTAACCCATTTATAAAAACTCTGACACTTTTACTACCGCCTGGCAACCCGCTCCGGACCCCTGTCTGTGATGAAGAGCTGTTCTTTCCTTTTGCCTATGAAACTCCTGCTCCAAACTCATTCTGTGTGTGTGTCTGTGACTTTGATCTCCTTGGCTGTGAGACCAAGAACCCTAATATTTATCCCAGACAACGAGGCTGCTTCATGAGGAAGCACTCACTAAACGTATTTCCACTTCTTGTCTAGTTCTGCAATTTTGGATAGTGTTTATGTGGCCAGGGAAGAGACAGTGAGTCTCCTTTCCTTCCTGTGTTCATTCCCAGATCCATTTCTTGCTTGCTGTAACAGTAGGCAAGGTACTTAACCTCTCTGGTCTCAAATTCCTAATCCGTAAAATGGGCATGGTGGTGACAGCATCTCCCTCTAACTTCCTTAGAGCAGTTGTAGAAAATTAATTGGGATGTTTTATGTAAATTGCTTGAAACAGTGCTGGGGACCCAAGGACCCAGTGGTGTTGGTCCTTCTGCTTGTCAGAGACGAGAGGAAGAGAAGTTTTAGATACAGTGGACTCCAGGTTTCTTGTCAAAGAATCAGTATGTCAGTGTCTTCAGCTCTCTTATTCTTTAATTCTCCGTGTTAAAGTTTAACTTCCTTGTGGCTTCAGTAAACACACTTTTCCACCAGTTCTAATCAGTAGTTCACATCTGTTCCCCTGGTCCACTGCTCTATCCTGACTCATCCCAGTCACCTGCTCTAGTCACCTGACCTGGTCATCTGCTTTGATCTGAGTCACCCCTGGTCACCTGCTTTGACCTGTCCCATACCCATCCTTCCTGGCAAATTACCCACCCCACCACTCTGGCTTCTATTCCTGCTCTCTTTAAAATAGCCAATCAGAATTAACTTAAATTGTGCTGTCTAACCCTAACTAATAGGGGAACGACAAAGCAGTAGCAGCTACCCGTGTCAGGAATAAGAACCCCTTCCCCTCCCCTGTCCAGGTGTGTGCTCACCATTGCTCCTCTGTGAGCTGCACCCTTCTATGGAAGTAAATTGCCTTGCTGAGGAAATTTATATTTGAGTGCTGCTTCTTTTGCGGCACCAAAAATTTACATGTAACAGAAGGGAGTCAAACACCCCTCAGCCGAGGAGGGGAGAAGAGTATGTGATAACTGTGGTCAGGGATGACCAATAAGACACCTTGCGAGGGACAACGGCTTATAGCGTTATACCCGAGCGAGTTGAAACAGAAGCGCCACGCTCTGAGTTTGTTGACAGTCCACTTTTAATGCTGGTGTCTAAGAGTCAGCTGGAGCTCAAACCTCTCGGCCACGAACAAAGGGCAATCAACATTTTTATACCAGTTTAGGGTCGGGGGGCAGTAAGCAGATTATTACAGAAGCAGAATGAGCAGGTTAGAGGCATGGGGGTGCCTAACAAAAAACTTCTACTTAAAGTTGTTTTTTACTCAGGATGTGGAGTAAGCAGTTGCACAATTGCAAGTACAGGATGTACAGGCCAGTGAGCCCTGTTTCTCAAAAAATTGGTTACAAAGATGCCAGGTGTCTCAGACCACAAGCTCTCAGAACAGAATGCCCAACATAGCTCAGGGTGGGTAAAATGGAGTTGGTGAGATTGTTTAAAATGTATTCATCACAGCCAAGCTACGGTATTTCAACAGTATTGAGAGGGAATAGCTGAGGTGGACAGGGGCAGGCATCTGGGTCAGAGATCCAGGCATCTCCAGGCATGGAGAGCGGGCGGCTGCTGCATCAGCTAAGCCTGCGAGGACAGCCGGCCGCCCACACAGTGGTGGTCATGCAAAGGGCAAAGGAACAGCAGCACCGGGTCCCTCTCTTCCAGCCCCCGTGTTAATTCCAGGCTGATGCCTGTGTAAACTTTCACTCAGCTGGTGGCCGTACGTTGCCACGTGAAAAATATCCAGTTACAAGACATTATACCATGATACTATTTTAATTTTTTAAGAAAAGCACTCTGAAAAAAAAAGTTCACCAAAATGTTAATAGCAGTTTATTTCTGGGTGATGGGTTTTTAAAAA
>NW_016107474.1:1485552-1518397 GCF_001604975.1 Cebus imitator | reverse complement strand
TTTTGAGCTGCCTGCGTTTTTTATTTGAATTACAATGAGCATGCATGACTTTTAATAATAAGAACGCGTCATTTTTTTTTCCCGTTTCCATTTTGGATGGAAAAAAGAACCTATATTTATCTAGCATCATAAGATGTTATGAATCTGCGCATCTTCCGGCAAGCTAAGTTTTATCCTCTATTAGATGCAATTCAATGCCATGAACATTTGGGGAGCATTGCCTCCGTGCCAGCTGTTGGCCCTGGTGTGACAAGAACAAATAAAGCACAATTCTTGCTTTTAGAGAGCTCAGAGTGCCAAGCAATGACTTCTGTTCTGTGTTTATAAAAGCTCACAATTTCTGATTTAATAACTATCATAAATACAAGCCCATCTCTTTTTGATAACTCAGTGTCCTCACTAGAACCGAGTTAGGGTGAAACTGTTTGTTGGGGATAAAACTGTACTGTGTGGGATGTACTCTGTCATGTTTCCGGGGGCTCCTGCGTTGACACAGTGGGTTAATCCTTAGACCAAGTGGTCTTGGACTATTATGGTTTTCTTGCTGCTGAGTATGTAATAATGATGTATTCTCCCTCCTGAACACTTAGTACATGTTAGGCAAGGCGCCAAACTTTTATATGAATGATCACATTTTATTCTCAGAAGAACCCATGAAGGATGGGCTTATTTTCTCAGTTTTAAAGATGAGAATACTGAGGCTCAGAGAGGTTGAGTAACTTGCCTAAAGTCACACAGCTATTCAGTGGACATGCCAAGACTTGAACATATTCCAGGCTGATTCCGAGGCCTCAGACGTTCATCTCTAACCTATGCCATCTTTCCATGCTCACGCTGTGTTTGCATGTTACAGTACGTTTTAGGTTCCAAAGAATTTGGAATGTTCCTAGAATCATAATTCTTGTCCCATGTATTCTTCTAGAATCTTGCCAATTCCCCATCAGGGGGTGGGACCTAATTCTCCTCCCCTTGAATCTGGGTGGGCCTGTTTTGTAGCTGTGGATTTCACCGCTCAGATCTCCCTTCGAGAAATAACTTCCTGTTCAGCTGTAAAGAAAGTGCTGAGCTGCTTGCTGTCCGCACCTGTTAGCACCACCAGGGTGTGTCTTCACCTTCAAGCCAAGGCCACTCTCTTTCTGGATGGTCTCGACCTGTGACTGAGCAGGGCAGGGTTCTAGGGCCTGTCCATCACGGGATGCCTTTAAGGGACACTCTTTGTCCCAGAGCATGAAGTGGGTTGGCCGAGACTCTGTCTGATCTGTGCTGCCATCTGAGGCGCTCCTGCACCACCCGTGTCCCCTCTTTTCCCTTTACACCTGTCAGAGCCACACTGCGTCCTGAAGGCCGATCCTGCCTCATTCTGCTTCTCCCTCCCGTTCTCCTCAGCTGTGCCCCCCAATACGCTTCTTGACTCCTGACTCCCAGGGGACCCATCTGACACAGCCCTTTGCTTGCTTTGTGACCAGAAGCGATGCTGCATGACTTTCAGAATGAGGCTGTGAAAGGCAATGCAGCTCACACATTGTTTGCTAAACCCTCACTCTGGAAGCCTTCGGCTACCACTGAAGAAGCTCAGCTCCCCTGAGGCCGCCACAGAGTGAAGAAGCCCGAAGCAGCCCACATGAGGAGACCTTGTGGAGAGGCCCTGAGACTACAGAGAGAGAGGGGTGGGGAGAGAGGGAAAGAGGGGGGAGAGAGGGGAGATGGTGGCGGAGAGAGACAGGAGAGGGAGAGAGGAGAGAGGGAAGAGAGGGGAGAGAGGGGAGAGAGAGGAGAGAGGGGAGAGAGGGACAGGATGCTTGATCAGCTCTCATGTACTCCAATTCCTTGGGCTTCTATTTCCAGCCATCACTGGACTGAGACCACAAAGCCAGTACTGCCCAGCTGAACTCACCCTGCATTCCTGATCCACTGACTCCTTGAGAGACGAAATACTGTTGTTTTTTAAGTCACTAAGTTTTGGGCTGATTTGTTACCCAGCAATAAATAGCAGGCACAAGTACCACAGGGACCGTGGTATGTGAGCTGGGGGCCTATCATTTTTCATAATCCTTATGCAACTTTACCGCCCTGTGGGAGCTCAACACACTAGGCGTTCCCTGTGCATTTGTCTCTGGTTTGTATGCTCTGTGAGATCACAGTGGGCCAGTTCTCAGCTGCCTGGAAATACCTGTGTAGCAATTTAAATATTTTCTTTCTAATTAAATCATGATGAGAATCCATTCTAAGACACCCTCCAAATATTTGTTGATAAGAACAGAGGCTGCTTCTGAGGTTTTGGATAAAAACAGTGAGACTATGAAACTCACAGTTATGAGACCCCTCATGTCAAATAGGCAGAAATGACAGTCCATGAGATAGCAGCTCCTGGCCAGTCTCAACATAGCTATGAAGACATACGTAATCAGTGCCAAGGACAGAGAAGTCACCCTCGTGTCTTCTTAGTCCACCCCAAATCTTGATTCTGAGCTGGGCAGACCTGGATTTGAATCCCGTCTTTACCCATGTAACTGTAACTCAGTTTGTAAAGCCGCTGGCAGAATCCACTAGAGCTGAACATATGCATTCCTTATGATCCAGTAGGTCCCTCCAAGGTATACACCAAACATGAGTATATACGTATGTTCACCAAAGTGTGTATTTTGCAGTGTGCAGTCCTGTGCAAACCTACCTCAAAGGGCAAGGAAGCTGAGAGGCCTAAGGAAAAGGCTGACAAATTTAGTTTCTTTCTTTTTTTTTTTTTTTTTTTTAGATGGAGTGTTGCTCTGCCACCAGGCTGGAGTGCAGTGGCATGATCTTGGCTCACTGCAACCTCTGCTTCCCAGGTTCAAGTGGTTTTCCCGCCTCAGCCTCCTGAGTAGCTGGGATTACAGGTGCATGCCACCATGCCCAGCTAGTTTCTTGTACGTTAGTTGAGACAGGGTTTCACCATGTTGGTCAGGATAGTCCCGATCTCCTGACCTTGTAATCCACCCGCCTCAGCCTCCCAAAGGAGGGACTTAGGAAGAGAAGCCATGTGTGTGTCTTGGGTGGCGGTGAGACAAGATGATGGATCCCCGTGCCACTGTGGCTAAGATCTAGGGCTTATACACTGCAGGGGAGGGGTGGTTCAGAAGGGTTTGGGGGGACACTTGACGTACTGTAGCATCAACGTTGCCTGACCTGAGGACAGGATTCATAGCAAGCACCTAGCCTCACACAAGGAACAGCAGATAAACTGGAAATCTTAAAGGCCTTCCCAGAACAGGGGTAATCACAAGCCAACATGGTAGATTTGCATCCAAGAAGGAGCTGCTTTGACTTCCACAGACACGTACTAGAATGCTCATGGTAGCCCAGGGTTGAAAAGGCCCAGATCTGGATACTATCCAAAGGTCCCTTGTGTTGGTTTTATATTGCTGTGTAACAAATGGCCACAAAATTTATAGACTAAAACGACCTCATATTTTTGACCTCACGATATCTGTACATCAGGAGTTAGGCCATGGACCGTGCTTCAGAATCTCACAAAGCTGCAAGCCAGGTGTGTGTCAGTCCATTCCGGCTGCTCTCCGCAATGCCGCAGACGGGGTAGCTTATACAACAGAAACGTACTGCTCACATGCGGAGGCGGGGGAGTCCGAGATCAAGGCACCTGCACATTTGGCGTCCAGTGAGGGCCCGCTTTCCGGTTCACAGATGGCAACTTCTAGCTGTGTCCTCACAGGGTGGAAGGGATAAGGGGTCTCCCTTGGGCCTCTTTTATAAGGACACTAATCCCATTCATGAAGGCTGCACCCTCATGACCTGATCGCTCCCAAAGGCCCCACGTCCTAACGCCATCACCTTGGGGGTTAGGATTTCCTATGTTGAGATCCTACTGTAAACACTATGGCAAGGTGCCTGCAAGCCAGTAGCCCTTGCAATTTTAAGGTTCAACAGATGTAGGGTCCACTTCCACGTTCACATTAGTTGGCAGAATTCAGTTCCTTGCAGCTACAAAACTGACAGCCTCAGTTTCTTTCTGGATGTGAGCTAGACGCTGCCCTCAGTTCTCTGCCATAGACGCCACCGCCCCCCTTCCACTCTGCCGCCAAAATGCCACAGGCTCTAACAGGGTCTGCAAGGGACAAAGTGCTCTTGCAAGGTGGAAGTCACAGTCCTATGAAATGTAACTGTGAGTGAATTCCATCATACTCATTGTATTCTATTGGTTAGAATCACATCACACACCCTGCCTACTCTCCAGAAGAGGGGATCACACAGGCTCATGAACACCAGGAGGTAGGGATCGTGCGGGTTACCTTAAGTTTGCCTATCACATCCCTCAACGGCAAAATGCATAAATAAAGTGTGGCGCATTCACACAGTGGAGCAGTCCACAGCAACAAGAATGAGCAACCTCAATCTCACGCAGCAATAGGGATGCATCTCCAAACGAATGACGGCGTGCAGGAGGTTGGACACTGGACAGCTCATGCTGTGTGAACTCATGGTATAAAGTTCAATAGTTGCCAAAGCCTCTGCTGTCAGGAGTCAGGATGGTGGTTACTTGGGGTGCAGTTAGTGACTGAGCCCATGCATACCTTCCTTGTGGGATGAGAGCAGCTCATGGCCCGCTCACTCTCCTAGCTCACATGCGAGAGAAGAACCAGCAGACGCTGAGAAGCAGCTCTGAACCTTGATTTTGGCTTCAGAAGCAAGTGTGTACTTCTGATCCAATAAGCTGTGGCCAGAGGCAGTTCCTTCCAAAGGCAGTGGGAGCAGATATATTATAAAAAAGGCTCTAATGGGCCAGGCATGGTGACTCCAAATCCTAGCATTCTGGGAGGCTGAGGCGGGCAGATCACCTGAGGTCCAGGAGTTCAAGATCAGCTTGGCCAACATGATGGAACCCCATCTCTAATAAAAATGCAAAAATTAGCTAGGTGTTGTAGTGGGAACCTGTAATTCCAGCTTCTTGGACAGGAGAATCGCTTGAACCTAGAAGGTGGAGGTTGCAGTGAGCTGAGATTGTACCACTGTACTCTAGCCTGGGCAACACAGCAAGACTCCTTCTCAAAAAAATAAAAATAAAAAAGGCTCCAGTGACGCCCCCAAAACTCCCCATTTCACATCTGTCAGCCTCCAAGCCTGTGCCAGCTTTGCCCACCCTTCAGGTGGTTTGAGGAAACCAACATTGCTCTGCCTTCTCTTCTTGGGAGACAGAGGCAGGTGGCTGATTCCTGGTCATCCGCACAGGGTGCGGGCAGTAAGAACTCAGTGCCCTATGCTCTCCCTTGTGCCCGGCTTTGTAGCTGGTGGGGAAGTGCTTTCACCATGGTACAGGGACATTAGTCTGAGGAATGGGTACCGTTTCTGACAGATGCAGGACAAGGAGAAACAGATCTGCCCCTTGAGCGGAAAGTTTAATTTCTGCTGTAGGTTTTCCCCAAATGGAATGAGAGGTGGCAGGAGCGAAAAGCAAAACTAACAGCAGGCATCTTTTCTCCATCACACCCCCTGTGTTTTCAATGGCCAAAGCATGTGGCTGCCCCAAAAAAGGGCATCAGTTCAGTCACAAAAACAGTGGTGTTCAGCAGCCGCCTGAACGCTCTATCTGAAATCCAACACGGCTGCCTCACTCTCCTGCTCAGAGCTTGTCAACACTCTCAGCTGCTCAGCAGTGGCTGGCAGCTCCAGCATTTTGGGTTGCAAGCAGTTGTGAGTTTTATCCCAAATAAGTTAAAGGTTAAAACGTGGCTGTTTGTAGGGGATTTAAACTTTTTTTTTTAAGTTGGAGTGAACTTCTGAAAGGCGTATCTTAGAATGTTTCTAGGCACCAGCACAAACGGTGAACAGCCCATGTCCGTCAGGAGAAAGATAAATTGTGGGATATTCAGTGAACGGACCTTACACAGCAATAAAAGAGAACAAGCGACCAATATACACGACACGGACAGATCTCAGAAACACGATGAAGAGTGAAGGAAAACAGACAGGCTGTGTGCTGTGTGCTCCACTGACATCAAAGGAAAGATGAGGGAAAAACTAATCTACGACGATCAGCATCAGAACACTGACTGCATCTGCAGGAGGTGTGCGTATTTATGGAAAAGGGAGCCCTCTACGGTGTTGGGAAAATTCTATATTTTTATCTCACTGCGTTACACAGATGTGTATCTATATAAAAACCACAGAATCGTATGCTTAAGATTTGTGCACTGTAGCCCCATAAAGAGAGGGTTTGAAGTTATCCACGTTAATAACCACATCACTCCAGGCCAGGCGCAGTGGCTCACACCTGTAATCCCAGCACTTTGGGAGGCCAAGGCAGGTGGATCACTTGAGGTCAGCAGCTCAAGACCAACCTGGCCAAGAAGGTTAAATCTTGTCTCTACTAAAAATACGAAAATTAGCCAGGCATGGTGGCTCACACCTGTAATCCCAGCTACTTGGGAGGCTGAGGCAGGAGAGTCGTTTGAACTGGGAGGCAGGGGTTGCAGTAAACCAAGATTGCGCTAGTATACTCCAGCCTGGGAGACAGAGCAAGACACCATCTCAAACAATTGAATGAACAAAAACAAACCACGTCACTCTTACTTGGTTTTTTTTGTTTTTTTTTTGAGATAGAGTCTTGCTCTATCATCCAGGCTGGAGTCCAGTGGAATGATCAGAGCTCACTGCAGCCTTGAACTCCCAGGCTCAAGTGATTCTCCTGCCTCAGCCTCTTGGGCAGATGAGACTACAGGCTACCACGTATGGTAAATTTTTTGTATTTTTTGTAGAGATGGGGTTTTGCCATGTTGCCAGGAGCCGTGGCTGGAGGGTTGGGGAGGGAGGAAGGAACGAGCTTTGTGAGGAGCAGGGTGTTTTCTCCAGGTCAGCAGTTCCGACTGGTTAACAGGAATGGACAGTACTCCATGCTCAGTAGCACCTAGTGGGCACTCCATTCTGATGTAATCAATTGCAAGTACACTAATTCTAGCTTTAGTCTCTCTTCTTTTCATCCCTCAAAAGTTTTTCATAATGAGGTAAGGGCCAGGCACATTGGCTCCTGCCTGTAATCCCAGCACTTTGGGAGACTGAGGCAGTTGGATCACCTGAGCTCAGGAGTTCAAGACCAGCCTGGTAAACATGGTGAAACCCTGTCTCTACTAAAAGTACAAAAATTAGCTGGGCGTGGTGGCAGGTGCCTGTAATTCCAGTTACTCCGGAGCCTGTGGGAGGAGAATCGCTTGAATCTGGGAGGGTTCAAGGTTGCAGTGAGCTGAGATGGTGCCACTGCACTCCAGCCTGGGTGACAGGGTGAGACTTCGTCTCAAAAACAAACAACAGTAGATCGAGTCCCCCTTAGGAGATGGGCATGGGTACAAAGTTCTCCTTTTATACATATTTTTAGAAACAGTATCTTATGTGTAAGGTTCTTATACATAAGAGAGTTTAAGAATCACCAGTTTAGATGCAACATGCATCTCATATTTAATTTTTACTCATTCATGATAAACACTTGTAGCAAAATCCACAAGTTCCAGCAGAGGGGGATGTTACTGCATGAAAGGAAAAATCTTTAGCAGGAAACTAGAATATGATAAGCCCCACGTTCCAACACAGGAAAATGAAGATGCTTCCTTTTGAGACGAAGATGTCCACCTGTGAAAGGGTTTTCCCACCACTAGTCCCTCTTAGAGACCTCAGATGAGAATCAAGGCAGTCTGTGGAACAAATGCTGGCTGGTGACTGTGTTTTATGTTCCAAGTATTTGGGAAACTGCCAAAGCACAACATTGTTAAATTAATAAGATCTTCGTCTTTAAGGGATCTGGGGGGAATTATCTTGACAACTATTGCAGGCCAAGTACGCTTCTTGTTCTACATTGGTTCACTTTCATTGTTGGGCTAGGCACTCTTGAAGGAGCCATGAATGAAGCTGTACCTTTCTCAATCCACAGATGAAATGAGAAATCGTTGCAAGAAGCATTCACTCTTACATTCAATTTACCCTCATGTTTCTGCATCTTTACAGATGAGGCTTGTTCCCTGGATGCAGAACTGAAGAGACAGAAATTTTAACTAGAAGAAGGAAAGAAATGAACATTTATTCAGCAGCCTCCTTGTCCAAGCGACTTGTACGTTATATCCTCTAATCCTCAGCCACCCTGCAAAGCCTAGATTAGTGTCTCCATTTTAGAGAGAGAGTAACTCAGGATTAGAGGAGTTAAGCAATTTGCCCAGATCATAGAGGGGTAGCAAGAGCCTGAATCAAGATCCGAACCTTGGTCTACTGACTCAGTAGAAAGAAAAAGAAATAACCATCTTGATACCCTATCACCCAAACAAGAGAAGGTCGACCGCTTGTAGCCAAAAGGATGGAAATGTGACAAAAGAAATACCACACGTGTTAGCTGAAGTTAAGGTCCAGCTGCCCCTCGAAGCGCCGGCCAGAGAGTGAGCTTGTGGGGACTGCCCTGCTGGGGAGCTGACACTCCAAATCTGACCCTGAAGATCACAGTGAATTTCTTCCTTGGCTCAGTTTTACTTTTCCAGTCCAGGATCTTTGCAGTAGGTACAGTGCCCCTCTTAACAATGTCCACATCTGAATCCCCAGAATCTGTGAATATGACACCTGACCTGGCAAGAGGGACTTTGCAAATGTGACTGACTTAAGGACCTGAGATGAGGAGATGATCCTGGATTCTCTGGGTGGGCCCAGTGGAATCACAACAGTCCTTATAAGGGGAAAGCAGGAGTTAGAGAAGGAGATGAGAAGATGTGAGTAGAAGTTAGAGTGATGCAGCCATGAGCCAAGGAATGCGGGTGGCCTCTGCGGCTGGAAAGGCAAGGAAGCGATTCTCCCCTGGAGCCTCCAGGAGCGTAACCCTGCTGACCCTTCAGTTTCAGTCCAGTAGGAGCCCTGTTGGACTTCTTACCTCCAGAAACTCTGAAATAATCACTATGTTGTTTTAAGATACAAAGGTCATAATGATTTGTTACAGCAGCAAGAGGAAAATGATACAGTCTCCAAAATTTTTTAGCGTGCCCATCAGCAAAACATTTTCATTCATCAGCAAAAAACGATCTACGGCACAGATTCATTATGTATGTTATGGAGCAAACATAAACAAATTGAAATGGATAAAGAGGATAAAGCAAATGTTTCAAAATGCATTTTTGTATGTATTAATATACTAACAGTATAAAACCCTCGTGATTATCACTAAAATTATTTGCATAAATAGTATTAATAAATATTTAATCAGAGTAAAGAATTGGACTTGTTTCCTTATATTTCAAACTCTGCAACACTGTTTGATACTATAATTAAAGGAACTGATTCTAAAGTTCCATAGTTTGTTTTTTTGAGATGCAGTCTTGCTCTGTTGCCCAGGCCAGAGTGCAGTGGCACCATCTTGGCTCATTGCAACCTCTGCCTCCTCAGTTCAAGCAAATCTCATGCCTCAGCCTCCTGGGGTAGCTGGGATTACAGGCACGCACCACCACAACTGACTAATGTTTTTATATTTTTAGTAAAGACGAGGTTTTGCAATGATGGCCAGGGTGGGCTTGAACTCCTGACCTCAAGTGATCTCCCTCCTTGGCCTCTCAAAGTACTGCGATTACAGGCATGAGCCACCATGCCCAGCCAGGTTCCACAGAGCTGAATAAGTGATTTGAAAGGCTATAACTGGAAAATATTCCACACAAAGGCTTGTGGCTCTATGCAGAAGCAGCTAATGATACTCATTTTTCAATCCTATCTGCCAATTATGCACAGATTTTTGTTGACATCTGGCTAGTAAATGTCCATGTTTTCTCATCTTGATGTTGTTCTTGCAAACTAATTGGAAGGTGCTCCCTTTTGATATTTTTAACAAGTGGGTTCAAAACCCACTAAAACTGTTTACTTGGAAGACATTGTAAATAATTAGAATAGTTCATTTCCAGTATTGTAGGCATGCAGCTCAGGGCACTTTTATAAATGAAACATTTAAATGTGGGTTTTTGGGGGTAAAAAGGTGATAAGATAATAAAAAAAAAACCTCTAAAAATGTTCTCTTCATAGCAAAAGTTTCTTTAGAAAAGCAATTACTTCCTCATTTGTATTAAAAATGAAATCTTGATGGGATAGATGGCTAGGTTTATTCTTTTGAAATTACAATATCTGATGGGTTATATATTCCTCAGGGCTCCTTGTCATTACAGAACAGGTCATAAACTGGAATGCTTGTCATTTGTTTTTAAAAAGGTATAACTTCTTTAAGTTCACCAACTCTTCTATGGTCTCTACCAGAAGCTGGGTATTCAATGTGCCTGTGATGTTTCTTCCCATCTTACTAAGAGCTCTGGATTTCACAAGGTGATGGCATCAGTGACATCCAGTAGCACTGATGAGTGGTGTGCTTTTCACTTTACCAGCTTCTTTTCTTTCCTCTCCCCCTCCCTCTCTTCTTCTTTCTCCTCCCACCTCTTTGACCTTGGATAGAGATGGTTGGGTTAAACACATTCCTCGCTTCATAACACACCATCATCATTGGTCTACCCAAGATCTGTCATTCAAAAAGAATGATTCCCTTTTATCCTCATAGGTCATTATTTCTCTAGTCTAGCAGGCAACTCTTCTAATGTACGTAATGTATGTTTTAAAAATAAGCGTTCTTGCAAAATAAATGTTTTGTGTGATGTATTGTTTAGACATGTAAGGAGTATTATATCTCACTACATTTTTCACTGCGCTTCTGTTTTAAAATCCATTCATATTGCATGCATTCATGTAGCCTGGTCCTTCTAACTCCCTGCCATGATATACAACCCCATATTTTATTTCTTTTTCTAGTAAGGATGGATCTTCAGCTTGCTCTGACAACTTGCTACCACACAAAAAATAGAGTATATTGGACATCCTTGTATCTGTCCTTTTGTACACCTGTGCAGGTAGACAGAATATACAGAGAGAACATCTACAAATAAACAGCTGACCTGAACAACACTACAGACCAAATGGGCCAACAGACATATACAGCGTGTTCCGCCCAATGAGAGAAGAATACAGATTCTTTTCAGGTGCATGTAGAATATTTTCCAGGACAGATCACATGTTAGATACAAAATAAGTCCTAACAGACTGAGGAAGACTAAAATCAATACAATTATCTTTTCCAACTACAATGAAATGAAACTAGAAATTAATAACAGTAGGAAAATGAGAATCACATATACACGGAAACTACACAACACACTTTTGAACAGTCATTGGGTCAAAGAGGGATACAAAGGAATTTTAAAAGTATTTTGAGACAAACGGAAATGAAAACATAATATACTAAAACTTATGAGACGCAGCAAAAGAAGTACTAAGAGAGACAACTGTATTGATAAATGCCTACATTAAAAAGGAAGAAAGATCTCAAATAAACAACCTAACTTTTATTCCAAGGAAAAAGAACAAATTGAGCCCAAAGTTAACATAAAGAAGGATATAAATATTAGAGCAGCAATAAAACAAATAGAAAATAGAAAAACAATAGGAAAAAAATCAACAAGACTAGGAGTTGGTTTTTTAAAAGATAAAATTGACAAATCCTTAGCTAGACTAAGGAAAAAAGAGAGGAAATTTGAATAAATAAAATCGTAAATAAAAGAGGAAACATTACAATCGATAACTCAGAAATAAAAAGGATCATAAGGGACTCTTATGAACAATTATTTGTCGACAAATTGGGTAACCTAGAAGACATATATACATTTGTGGAAACATAAAACCTACCAAAAATGAATTAAGATGAAATAGAAAATTGAAACAGACCAATAGCAAATAGCAAATAAATTCAACAACGAGAAACCTCTCAACAAAGAAAAGCCCAGGACCAGATGGCTCCATGAATGAATTCTTCCAAACATTCAATGGAGAATTAATACCAAACCTTCTCAAACTCTTCCNAAAAAAAAAAAAAAGAAAAAAAAAAAGGAAGGAAGGGGAACACTTCCAATGTCATTTTATAAGGCCAGCATCAGTCTGTTATGAAAGCCAGACAAACAAACCACAAGAGAAGAAAATTACAGGCCAATATCCCTAATGAACATAGATACAAAAATCCTAATAAAATACTAGCAAACTGAATTCGACAGCACATTAAAAGGATCATACACCATAACTAGGTAGAATTTATCTCTGGGATAAAGGATGGTTCAACATACACAAATCAATCAATGTGATATACCACATTAACAGAATGAAAGATGAAACACACATGATCGTTGCAATAGATACAGAAAACATATTTGACAAAATTTAGTATCCATTTGTAATGAAAACTCTCAACAAAATAGGTATAGAAGAAACTAACATTTCCATAATGAAGGCCATATATGAAAAGTCCACAGCTAACATCATAATCAATGGAGAAAAACTGACAGCTTTTCCTCTAAGATCTTGTACAAGGCAAGGATACCCACTCTTTCTGCTCTATTCAACAAGGTACTGGACAGAGCAATTAGATAAGGAAAAGAAAAGTCATCCAAATTAGAAAGAAGTAAAATTATCTCTGTTTGAAGATGGCACGATTATGTTATCCTAACAAAAAACTGTCAAGACTAATGAACAACTCAGTAAAGTTGCATCATACAAAATCAATGTGTAACAATCAGTGATGTTTCTATGCACAAACAACAAACTACCCCCCCCAAAATTAAGAAAACAATCTCATTTACAATAACAACAAAAATATCTATGATTAAACTTAACCAAAGAGGTGGAAGTCTTGTGCACTGAAAATTATATAACATTAATGAAGGAAATTTAAAGACACAGATAAGTAAAAAGACATCCTATGTCATGGAGTTGAAGACTTAATACTGTTAAGATGTCTATACTGCCCAGAGAGTTCTACAAATTCAGAGTAATCCCTGTGAAAACCTCGATAGCATTTTTTACAAAAATAGAAAAATCCTAAAATTCAAATGGAACAACAAAAGATCATGAATAGCCAAAGCAATTTTGAGCAAGACAAGCAAAGCAGAAGGAATCATACTTCTTCATTTTCAAAACTACAGTAATCAAAACAGTATTGCATTAGCACAAAAACAGACCAGTGGAACAGACTAGAGAAGACAAATAAATCCATGCATGTATGGTCAATTGATCTTAGACGAGGGTGCCAAGAACATACAATGGGAAAAAGGTAGTCTCTTCAACAAATGGTGCTTGGAAAACAGTAGATCCATATGCAGAAGAATAAAATGGGATCCTCTCACACTACATAAAAATAAACTCAAAATGGATTAAAGACATAAATATAAGACTTAAAATTGTAAAACTGTTGGAAGAAAACACAGGGAAACATCTCTATGACATTGGTCTTGGCAATGGTTTTTTGGATCTGACACCAAAAAAACAGGCAGCAAAAGCAAAAACAAACAAGTAGGACAACACCAAACTAAAAAGCTTCTGAATAGTGAAGGAAAGAATCAATGAAGTAAAAAGCCAATCTAAAATGGGAGGAAATATCTGCAAACCACTATCTAATAAGGGGTTAATAATGAAAATATATAAGGAACTAATACACCTAAATAGCAAAAAAGACAAATAGTCTGATTAGAAAATGGGCAAAGGACTATAAAAGACATTTCTCAAAAGAAGACATACAAATGGCTATGAGGTAAATTAAAAAGTTCTCAACATCACTAATTATAAGGGAACAGCAATAAAAACCACAATGAGATATCACCTGACACCTAATAGAAAGGCTATTATCAAACAGACAAAAAAAAAAATTAAGTGTTATCAAGGATCCACAGAGAAGGGAACTCTTGAACACGGTTGGTGGAAATGTAAAATAGTACAACCATTATGGAATAAAGTATGGAGGTTCTTAAAAAAATTAAAAATAGAACTACCACATAATTCTGCAATCCCACTTCTGGGTATATTTTCGAAGCAAATAAAACCAGTATGTTAAAGGGAGGTCTGCACTCCTAAGTCTATTGCAGTATTATTCACTAGAGCCAGGATATGGAAATAACCTATGTTCGTTAGTGGATGAATGGATAAAGAAATTGTGGTATATATACAATGGAATATTATTCAGCCAAAAAAGAAGGAAATCCTGGCTGGGCCTGATGGCTCATGCCTGTAATCCCAGCACTTTGGGAGGCCAAGGCGGGCAGATCATGAGGTCAGGAGAAAGAGACCATCGTGGCCAATATGAAAAAAACCTATCTCTATTAAAATATAAAAAATTACCAGGCGTGGTGGTGCACACCTGTAGTCCCAGCTACTCGGGAGTCTGAGGCAGGGGAATCACTTGAACCAAGGAGGCAGAGATTGCAGTGAGCCAAAACTGTGCTACTGCACTCCAGCCTGGTGACAAAGCGACACTCCGTCACAAAAAAAGAGGAAGGAGGAGGAGGAGGAGGAGGAGGGGAAGGAGGAAGAAATACTGTTATTTTCAACAACATAGATGAAGGAAGGCACTGTGCTAAGTGAATTAAGCCAGACAAAGAAAGGCAAATACTGCATGATCTCACATTTGGAATCTAAAACAGTTGAACTTATAGAAGCAGAGGGTACAATGATGGTTGCTAGGGGCCAGGTGGAAGAAATGGGGAGGTGTTGGTCAAAGGGTACAAAGTTTCAGTTGTGCAAGATGAATAAGTTCTAGACATCTAACATATAGCATGGAAACGACTGTTAATAATATTCTGTTGTATACTTAAAATTTGCTAAGAGGATAGACCTTAAGTGTTCTCA
The DNA here is from genome assembly GCF_001604975.1 of Cebus imitator. Taxonomy (NCBI): domain Eukaryota; kingdom Metazoa; phylum Chordata; class Mammalia; order Primates; family Cebidae; genus Cebus; species Cebus imitator. The sequence continues at coordinate 1,503,694 of NW_016107474.1, read as the reverse complement.
ACACACACACACACACACACACACACACACGTGTGCTAACTGTGAGGATGTGAGGTGATGGAAATGGTGATTACCTTGGTGTGGTGATCATTTCACAATGTATATGTATATCAAAACATCAAGTTGTACCCGTCAAATATACATACTTTTTATTTCTCAATGATACCTCAATAAAGCTGAAACAAAAACTTGGGTACCTTTTTGAAATACACACCCAAGGGCAGCATTGCAGGGTCCTGGGATATGTGTGACTTCTTTTATTTGACTAAATGTTATATTTATGCCATTCTGGACTCCCACTCAAATGCATGAGGACCCCCAAGCATCCACATCCTTGCCAGCGCTTGGTCTTATCCCAATTTCTAATTTTTTTCAGCCTAATAGGTGCCAAGTGCTTATACCATTGTTTCAATGTTAATTTCCATGATTACTAATGAGTTTGAGCATCTTTTCAGATGCTAATGAGCCCTTTGTGTTTCCTTTTTTAATAAGTTACCTGTTTATATCTTTGTCCATTTTCCTACCGCGATTGTCCTCTTTTACTTATTGACTTTCAGGAGTCCTGGGAATCATTCTACAAGTGCGCTACTCAGTATGGTGGCTACTGACCACCTTTTAAAATATGGCTCCTGGAAAATTTAAAATGACGTAAGTGGCTCACATTTTACTTCTCGTGAAAAGGGCTGGACTAGGTACTAAAGCCTTGTCCATAAACATTTTACAATGTCTTCTCCCAATTTCTGTACCCTTTTTATTAACTTTATTCATGGTGTCCTGTATTTTTACAAAAGCCTTAATTATTTTATTAGGGAGGTATTGCTTATTTTGTTATTACTTTACTTAAGTTCTGGGATACACGTGCAGAAAGTGCAGGTTTGTTACATAGGTATACATGTGTCACAGAGGTTTGCTGTACCTATCAACCTGTCATCTAGGTTTTAAACCCCACATGCATCAGGTGTTTGTCCCAATATTCTCCTTCCCCTTACCTGCCACCCCCGCAACATGCCCTAGTGTATGTTGATCCCCTCCCTGTGTTCATATGTTCTCATTGTTCAACTCCCACTTACGAGTGAGAACAAGTGGTATTTAGTTTTCTGTTCCTGTGTTAAGTTTGCTGAGGATGATGGCTTCCAGCTTCATGAATGTCCCTGAAAAGGACATGATCTCATTCTTTTTTATGGCTGCATCGTATACCATGGTGTGTATGTGCAGAATTTTCTTTATCCAGTCTATCAGTGGTGGGCATTTGGGCTGGTTCCATGTCTTTGCTATTGTAAATAGTGCTGCAATAAACATATGTGTGCAAGTGTTTATAGTAGAATGATTTATATTCCTTTGGGTATATACCTAGTAATGGTATTGCTGGGTTATATGGTATTTCTCATTCTAGATCCCTGAGGAATCGCCACACTCTCCTCCACAATGGTTGAAACAATCCATATTCCCACTAACAGTGCAAAAGCATTCCTATTTCTCCACAGCCTCACCAGCATCTATTGTTTCTTGACTTTTTAATAATTGCCATTCTGAGTGGCATTAGATGGTATCTCATCATGGTTTTGATTTGCATTTCTCTAATGATCAGTGATGATGAGCTATTCTTCACGTTTGTTGGCTGCGTAAATGCCTTCTTTTGGCTGGGCATGGTGGCTCACACTTGTAATTTCAGCATTTTTGGGGGTTGAAGCAGGTGGATCACCTGAGGCCAGGAGTTCAGGACCAGCCTGGCCAAGATGATTTTTGTACATTGATTTTGTATCCTGAGATTTTGCAAAAATACATCGAAATATAAAGACCAATGACACTATGAAGAAACTGAGTCATATAGTATGCAAAATAACCAGCTAGCATCATGATGACAGGATCAAATGTACACATAACAAGATTAAACCTAAATGTAAATAGGCTAAGCGCCCCAGTTAAAAGACACAGGCTGCGCTGGGTGAGGTGGCTTAAGCCTGTAATCCCAGCATTTTGGGAGGCCAAGACGGGTGAATCACGAGGTCAGGAGCTCAAGACCAGTCTGACCAATATGGTGAAACACTGCCTCTACTAAAAATACAAAAATTAGCCAGGCATGGTGGTGCATGCCTGTAGTCCCAGCTACTTGGGAAGCTAAGGCAGGACAATTGCTTGAACCCAGGAGGTGGAGGTTGCAGTGAGTCACGATCACACCACTGCACTCCAACCTGGGCAACAGAATGAGAGTCTGTCTGAAAAAAAAGACACAGGCTGTCAAATTGGATAAAGAGTCAAGAGCCATCAGTGTGCTGTATGCAGAAGACCCATCTCATGTGCAAAGATACGCACAGGCTCAAAATAAAGGGATAGAGGAAAATTTAACCAAGCAAATGGAAATAAAAAAAAGCAGGGGATACAATCCTAGTCTCTGATAAAACAGACTTTAAAGGACAAAGATCAAAGAAGATAAAGAGCATTACATAATGGTAAAGGGATCAATGCAACAATAAGAGCTAACTATCCTAAATATATATGAACCCAATACAGGAGCACCCAGATTCATAAAACAACATCTTGGAGGCCTACAAAGAGACTTAGACTCCCATACAATAATAGTGGGGGACTTCAACACCCTACTGTCAATGTTAGACAGATCAATGTGACAGAAAATTAACAAGGATATTCAGGACTTGAATGCAGCTCTGTATCAAGCAGACCTAATAGACATCTACAGAACTCTCCACCCCAAATCACCATAATATACATTCTTCTCAGCACCACATCACACTTATTCTAAAATTGACCATATAATTGGAAGTAAAACACTCCTTAGCAAACGCATAAGAACTGAAATCGTAACAAACAGCCTCTCAGACCACAGTGCAATCAAATTGGAACTCAGAATAAAGAAACTCACTCAAAACCAAACAACTACATAGAAATTGAACAACCTGCTCCTGAATGACTCCTTGGTAAATAACAAGATTAAGGCAGACATCAAGAGTTCTTTGAAACCAATGAGAACAAAGAGACAATGTACCAGCATCTCTGGGACACAGCTATAGCAGTGTTTAGAGGGAAGATTGTAGCACTAAATGCCCACATCACAGAGCTAGAAAGACCTCAAATCGATACCCTAACATCACAATTAAAAGAGCTAGAGAAGCAAAAGCAAACAAATCCAAAAGCTAGAAGAAGACAAGAAATAACTAAGATCAGAGAAGAACTGAAGGAGACAGAGACATGAAAAAGCCTCTCCCCCCAAAAAATAGTCTTTCCCCCCAAAAAACTAACAACATAGATAGACCACTAGATAGACTAATAAAGAAAAAGAGAGAAGAATCAAATAGACACAATAAAAAAATGACAAAGGGTATATTACCACTGACCCCACCACAGAAATACAAACTACCATCAGAGAATGTTATAAAACACCTCTACACAAATAAACTAGAAAATCTAGAAGAAATGGAAAAATTCCTGGACCCTCCCAAGACTAAACAGGAAAGAAGTTAAATCCCTGAAAAGACCAATAACAAGTTCTGAAATTGAGGCAAGAATAGCCTACCAACCAAAAAAATCCCAGGACCAGACAGATTCATAGCCAAATTCTACCAGAAATACAAAGAGGAGCTGGTACCATTCCTTCTGAAAGTATTCCAAACAATTGAAAAGAAGGGACTCCTTTCTAACTCATTTTATGAAGCCAGCATCATCCTGACACCAAAACCTTGTAGAGACACAACAAAAAAAGAAAGCTTCAGGCCAATATCCATATTGATTCACATCAATATGAAAATCCTCAATAAAATATAGCAAACCAAATCCAGCAGTAGTCAAAATGTGTATCCACCACAATCAAGTCAGCTTCATCCCTGGGATGCAAGGCTGGTTCAAGATATGCAAACCAATAAATGTAATCCATCACATAAAGAGAACTAATAACAAAAAACACATGATTATCTCAATAGACGCAGAAAAATTCTTTGATAAAATTCAACATCCTTTCAAATTAAAAACTCAATAAACTAGGTATTGATGGAACATATCTCAAAATAGTAAGAGCTATTTATGACAAACCCACAGCCAGTATCATACTAAATGGGCAAAAGTTGGAAGCAGTCCCTTTGAAAACCGGCACAAGGCAAGGATGCCCTCTCTCACCACTCCTATTCAACATAGTATTCGAAGTTCTGGTCAGCGCAATCAGGCAAGAGAAAGAAATAAGGGGTATTCAAACAGGAAGAGAGGAAGTCAAATTGTCTGTCTGCAGGTGACATGATTCTATATTCAGAAAACCCTATCATCTCAGCCCCCAAACTCCTTAAGCTGATAAGCCTCAATTTTGATGTAGTTAAATTCATTGATTGTTTTTGCCTTTCAGTTTATGTTTCAAAATGTTTTTTGATAATTTCTCCCTCTGTTTTTGCTCAGAAAGACGTTTTCCTAAGTTTCTTCTACTGGGTTTATTGTTGCAACTTTGTTTTAACTCTTAATTCACTGGAGGCCTCTTTTCTATAAGATGTTATACTGGAATCTTGTCTCCGTTTTCCTAATACCATCATTAAGCAATGTATTGTTTATCCACTAATTTGCGGTGCTATCTTTATATTTTACATTTTTACACACACACACACACACACACACACACACACACACACGTGCCTGAGGTCTATTTTGTTCCATTTTGACCTGTACTTTATGGCTTTTCCATAAGACAGTATTCCTATTAAAGAAGTAATATACGCCGGGCGTGGTGGCTCAAGCCTGTAATCCCAGCACTTTGGGAGGCCGAGGCGGGTGGATCACAAGGTCAAGAGATCGAGACCATCCTGGTCAACATGGTGAAATCCCATCTCTACTAAAAATACAAAACATTAGCTGGGCATGGTGGTGCGTGCCTGTAATCCCAGCTACTCGGGATGCTGAGGCAGGAGAATTGCCTGAACCCTGGAGGCGGAGGTTGCGGTGAGCCGAGATCCCACAATAAAAAACCAAACTGGATAAAAAAAGCGAAACTCCGTCTCAAAAAAAAAAAAAAAAAAAATAAGAAATTAGCTGGGTGCATAAGAAATTATATAAGCTTTTATACTACCAGCTACTCAGGAGGCTGAGGGAAGAGGATAACTTGAGCCAGGGAGATTGAGGCTGCAGTAAGACAGGATTGCACCACTGCACTCCAGCCTGGGCGACAAAGCAAGACCTTGTCTCTAGACAAACAGAACAACAAACAAAAACTAAATAGAGTGCTGTGTCTGAGGTGAAGTCAGCTCCTTTGTGTTGAAATCAGTGTCATTCAGAGCTGCACTTACCCTTGATCACGGGTGGGTCCCATGTCGCATATTTCAGGTAATGTTAGGGAATGAGGTTCTATTCACCACTGCGGGAAGGACTTCCTGATCACCTGATCTCCCACTTGCAATTTATCCAACTGACGAAGCAGTAGGAGACCTGGAAGACTTGATTGCTACCCCTCCCCCTGGTATGGACTGGCCTTTATAGTACTTCCTGACTGAAAATCAATGGGAGCTACTATAGTTTGAGTGTGTACTGGGTTCTGGTTACTGTGCAAGGTCCGGAAAGGGTAGGGTGATGGGTAGGATATGGTCTTGGCCTTAAGAAGTGTTCAATCCACTGTGGGGATCAGACCTGAACATAAATTAGCAACAATAGAAGGCAGAATGAAAACAGTAGTAATCTGTCTGAAAGGTCTTGTCCCACTTGCCGTAGGGCCTTTACACACGCTGTTGCCTCTGCCTCACTCACTCTGCTTTCCCCTCACCTCATCAGCACCTACTCTGCATTAAACCTTCCCTGCTCCAGCATCACTGCCTCAAGGAACCCTTCCCCTGTCCACCTGGAGGACGCCAAGTTCCTCTTATCTATTCCCATTGCACACTCCATTTTTTACCCAGAATGAGGTTCCTTAGAAGGTCTCTGCTGCATCTTTCCTGCTCACCTATGCTCTCATTCACGTTAAAATATAAACTAGTGTGTTCCATGTACATTAAAACTGTGTAAAAGATGCTGGGTGTTTACATGCAAACAGAATCGCCCGCCTTCATGAATGCCTGTTGAAATAACAGAAGATCTTGCAGGATAGTGGCGACTTTGTCTTCTTTGTGATGGCTCAGTGCCTTACAGACTATCTAGCAACCCCCTGAAGGCCACTGTTCATGCCAGGCATTGTGACAACGAGAAAACTCCCCACAAACTTCCAACGTCCTCCCGGGATGGGTGACAACTTTCCCAGTCAAGAACCACCACGCTAAAAACCCAACAGATGTGGCTACATGCAAACACACCACCTTGATGGATGTATACAGTGTGGGTTGAAATTGAGGACGGACAGTGTAGCATCAAGCCTTCATCCCTTCCTTCATGCATCACCCATCTGTGCACACACTTGTGTAGGCTGGGTGTTGGGGAACCAGGGGTGAGCAAAACCTGACACAATCCCTGTCTTCATGGAGCCTGCAGTCAAGGACTATAACAGGCTTAAGAAAGTGTCTTAGATATCTAGAGGGACAGGAGCTTTGCACCATTACTGGTTAGAATGCACTGGAAGAAGGAGTCAGAGAACTGTGGCAGGGATTTGTCCATCTCGGCTGAGCGCCGGCGTGTTGCAAAGAAAATATTCTTGACGGTTCATTTTCACACGCACAGTCATCAGTCTGCCTGTCTTACTGTAACAGAAGCATATGTATCAGATATGGAGATTACCTAGAACAAAAAGGGCTGGCTCTTACTCTGGATGGCAGAATGAAGATTAGAAAAATCTTAGCAGGTTGCAAAGTAAGTTAGAGACCCGCTGGAGTAAACCCAAAGAGGGTAAATACTAAGACGTAGTCTCCTATGCCTCCCAACCCCCACAAATATAGGATGTGGGAAACTTAGCTTAAGAGAAATTCCTACAAATAATTTGTGACAGGTTTAGGCACTTTCAGACCAGCAATGGGACGTGGTGGCCATAAAGTAAATGTAACGATTGGTTGTATCAGGTAAGGTATTGGGTCCAGATGAAGGGAGGGAAAAGTCCTATTGGAGAGGCAGTTGTTCTTGACTTGTTATATCTGACTTGCAAATCATACTTTTTTTTCCCCCGAGACAGAGTCTTGCTCTGTGGCCCAGGCTGGAGTGCAGTGTCATGATCTCAGCTTGCTGCAACCTCCGGCTCAAGCAATTCTCCTGCCTCAGCCCCTGAGTAGCTAGGATTACAGGTGTGTACCACCACACCCAGTAGAGACGGGGTTTCGCCATGTTGGCCAGGCTCATCTCAAACTCCTGACCTCATGATCTGCCCGTCTCGGCCTCCCAAAGCGCTGGGATTACAGGCATGAGCCACTGCACGTGGCCACAAATCACATCCTTCTTGAGCCCCTTTCCCTTCTTCCTCATCTTGTTGCCCTGCTCACTCCATGAGCATTTTATTGCCATAAAGACAATGTCAGGCCTTTGAGAAAACCTGGAATGAGGTTCAGTAGGAGGGGTGTGGTCTTTTAAATCAGATGTCTTTCACAATTATCATCCTACCACTCTTTAGCTGAGTGACATTGGTCAAGTTCACCCTTCTGAGCCTCATTTTCATCGCCTTCGAGATGCAAACAATACATTGATTGTAACGATTAAAGAAGACAATTTCTGTATAGTGCAGGGCAGGCCTTTAATTACCCCGAGGGCCCTTCCCTATATTTCTAAGATTGGGTGTGATTTTATTTCCTCCTTCCTTTTCATCTGGCTTTGATGAATGCCTAAAACATTCCATGGGGTGGAAGCTTGGGTATTGTTACCAATCCCAATTAGGTATTACAAAAGCCTCATAAATCTTGGTGAACATGGCACCAGGAATTGAAGGCTGGAGTTGTGTGGCCATTGCTCTAAGGAACACAGCAATCATTCTCCTGAAGCCCTCCGGTAATTTTTTCAGTCTGCTTAACAGCATATGCCTATCAATACTTGGCTCGTTACTGATTTCCTCACCCTGCTTAATGCAGCTAATGGCTCCATTTTTCCAAGCCAGAACCAAATGAAGAGGCCAGGGTAGGTTGAGGGACGGCTACTTGGCTTATCACCTGGGAGCGTGTTCATCTGAAACACCCATGATCTATGCAGAATTTGGATGTCTTTGGCTTTGAGAATGGAATTGAATATTGATTTCTGTGCCATTCTCTTACTGTTTAATTAAACAAACCACAGTCCCTCCCTGGGTATGCTCTGGCCATCCAGCTTCATACTCATTAACAAGCTAAATGTAAGACCCACGAGCTGTCACACACACACACACCTGTCATGGCTCTGTGAGTGTGGGGGCCACTGGCAATGTCACAATTTACGGTGGGTCTATAGCTTGCGTCCACTTCTTGCATAAGATGAACCCCATTCAAATTCTTAGCAAAGAACCCTTGTTTCACATTATCAGGCAAGAGGAGTATCTGCAAATATTGGGTGTTCAATAAATATTTGTTATGTGAAGCTGAACACTCGAAGGGAACGTGCTTCCTGGTATTTTCATTCTGTTGCCTGCAGGAGAGAAGACGGCTTGGACTTTAAAACTGATGCTGGTGCCTTTCTCCCAACAGTGTAAGAGATGGCCCAACTTCTGAAAGTGAGTTTATTTTTGGAGGTCTTCACTGCTCAGGATGAATGGGGTTCTTCGCAGTCTGTGCTGTTTTTAGTTACTCAGCATGGGGCTATGGTCCCTGCCTTGTCCACTGTGATCCATGCAGTCAAAGCTATCGTCCCTGGGGCAGCGTGGCCTCTGTCTGTGATCATTCTCTCCAAACTCTGGGTGCTCTCTTCATAGTTGCTCAGGTCTCTCAGTGTTCTCCTGCCCCAACTTAGCCCCCTTCTGGTCTTCAGGCTGCCCCAAAAAATGTATACATGTTCTCTGAGATGGAGTCTTGCTCTGTCATCCTGCCGGGAGTGCAATGGCATGATCAAGGCTTACTGCAGCCTCCACCTCCTGGACTCAACCAATCCTGTCATCTCAGCCTCCTGAGGCTACAGGCATGTACCACTGCCACCAGCTAATTCAAAAATTTTTTGTAGAGATGGGATCTCGCTGTATTGCTCAAGCTGGTCTGGAACTCCTGGGCTTGAGCGATCCTCCCACTTCGGCCTCCCCAAATGCTGGGATTACAGGTGTGAGCCACCACGTGTGGCCATGCCCTCAGATCCTGTCTTGATGATGGTTTAAGAAATCCATCAGATCCCTTGATGTAACCCGATCCAGACCTTCTGATTGTTAAATATAGTGAACTCCAAGTTTCTCTTCTAAGAATCAGTATATCAGTATGTTCAGCTCTCTTATTCTTTGTTCTCCATTTTAAAGTTTAACTTCCTGGTTCTCTGTGCCCCCTTGCCTCTAGTTTCAGTAAACAACTTTCCCACCAGTTCTAATCAGTAGTTCTAATCATCTGTTCCCCAGGTCACCTGCTGTAATCTGAGTGACCCCTGGTCACCTGCTCTGACTTGAGTCACCTTTGGTCCTTCCTGCCAAACTGCTCACCCCACCACTCTGGCTTATGCCCCTGCTCCCTTTAAAATAGCCAATCAGAATTAGCTTAGAATGTGTGGTCCAATTCTAGCCAATAGGGGAATGACACAGCAGTAGGGGATACATGCATCAGGGATAAGAACCCCTTCCCTTCCCATGTTTGTGTGTACTCTCACCACTGCCCATCTGTAAGACACACCCTTCTACAGAAGTAAATTGCCTTGCTGAGAAAATCGTCTGAGTGCTAGTTCTTCTTTTCGGCACCAAGGAACAAGCATTTGTTTCTAACATGATGGTGCCCACAGAGCATAATTCCCACATAGGACTTCATAGTTCTGCTACGTTTCCTTTCACACTTTGGGGTCTTTGTGGGACTCTTCCATGATGCTAGGTGGAATTAAGGGAAGATCCTTTGTGTCCTCCCCTGGTTTGGAGCTTGGGACAGGGAGTGGTGCACTCCAAGCCCTGTGTAGTAGGGACAGTGGGTATTGGCCTGAGTTTCCCCAGGGCATGGTGGGTCTGTGGGAACGAGCATTTGAGGTTTGAGGCTCTGCGGGCCCTCCAGGCTTGGAGATTTTCCTCTAGTGTCAGCCTGGTGAGATCTGGGTGTTGGGTTGCTTTGGCCTCTGTATGTCAGGAGAGATAGAGAGGACTTGAACTGGCTTGAGACAAAGGGCACACGTCAACTCACATCGCTGCAAAGTGCCTGTGTGGCAACAGGAACTGAAAGCTGGAATTGTGTGGCTGTTGCTCTAAGGAGCATAGCAATCATTCTCCTAGAGCCTTCAGGTAATATTTTCAGTCTGCGACACAGTGGATGCCTATCAATAATTGGCTCATTATTGATTTCCTCACCCTGAGTAATGCAGTTAATTGACATAGGAGTTAAAAAGAAATTAGTTAGGCAGATAGTGAGGGTAAGGAAGTCCTCGGTAAGGCTTCCCTTTTAACAAAAAGCAGCCCCCAAATCATTTCTTTTCTAACAAAAAGCAGCCTATAAAATCGAGCTGCAAACATAAACAGTGTTAAAACGTGGGCTGAATGAGGAGATTCCCCAAACAGGCTTTGTGTGAACAACATGGCTGTTTATTCACCTGGGTGCAGGTGGGCTGAGGCCAAAAAGGGCCTCAGCGGAGGGTGGTGGGATAAGAGTTGGTATTATAGGTTGTGGGGGAGGCAGTGGAAAGCTTCAAAAGTTAACTTCAGGGTTTTTCTCTTTTGCAAGCTGGGAGGGGTTGTAGGTTTGCAAGCTAGGAGGGGGTCTTAGGGTATGGAGTCACGAGGTCACAAAGTCCAAGAGCCTTATCAGTTGGGGCAGGAATAAGGAACAACAGAGAATGTCTCAAAGTTAAGTAGGCTCTGCTGGGGTTGATCATTTCTTCCTCTTTTCATGGTATTCCAGTTACTTTAGATTTTCCAGGAATTCATCTGGAGTGTCTGTGCAGGTTAACATGGCACCCATGGCACCGTCAGTCAGCCTAAAAGACCCTACAAACAGGCTGCAAGTTTGCATAGGTGAATGCTGGTAGCTGTGTCAATAGGAAAAGGCTACCAAGGGCCAAGCATGTTCAACATGTCAGCTCCATCTTCCTTTTTCTTTCTCAATGGCACGTATAATAAGGAACAGACAACATGGAGCCAGCCAGACAGAGATCTCATCTGCATAAAAAAAGATTAGGGTGGGGTGACCAGCTTCTTCCTGCTTTATGCAAACATCACATCTGGTCTGACCCATCTCTCCTCTTGGGTCCTATGTAAATCAGACACCACTTCCTCTAGTTCATCTATAAAGCTCCATGCATTTCACCACAAAACCAGAAAACCCACTCAGGCACCTCTCTCTGTAGGAGAGAGAGCTATTCTCTTTTCTATTCTTTTGCCATAAACCTCCATTCTTAACCTCACTCCACATGTGTCCCTTTCCTTGATTTCCTTGGCAGGAGGCAACAAACCTTGGGTATTTCTCCAGATTAATGTTGCCACTTCACTGATGACTCTGTTTTTCCAAGAACCAAATGAAAAGACCAGGGCTAAAACAGATTTGCAAGAGAAAAAAAAAAAACCCATTCAAAAGTGGGCGAAGGACATGAACAGACATTTTTCAAAAGAAGACATATATGAGGCCAACAAACGTATGAAAAAATGCTCATCATCACTGGTCATTAGAGAAATGCAGATCAAAACCACATTGAGATATCACCTCACGCCAGTTAGAATGGTGATCATTAAAAAATCTGGAGACAACAGATGCTGGAGAGGATGTGGAGAAATAGGAACACTTTTACACTGTTGGTGGGAGTATAAATTAGTTCAGACATAGTGGAAGACAGCGTGGTGATTCCTCAAGGATCTGGAAACAGAAATTCCATTTGACTCAGCAATCCCATTACTGGGTATATACTCAAAGGATTATAAGTCGTTCTATTATAAAGACACATGCACACGTAGTTCATTGTGGCACTGTTTACAATAGAAAAGACCTGGAACCAACCCAAATGCACACTGATGATAGACTGGACAAGGAAAATGTGGCAAATATATACAATGGAATACTATGCAGCCATAAAAAGTGATTAGTTTGTGTCCTTTTCAGGGATGTGAATGAATCTAGAAACCATCATTCTCAGCCAATGGACACAAGAACAGAAAATCAAACACCGCATGTTCTCACTTATAGATGGGTGTTGAACAATGAGAACACAGGGACACAGGGAGGGGAGCATTACACACTGGGGTCTGTTGGTGGGGGCAAGGGAAGGGACAGTGTGGGGTGGGAAGGCTGGGGAGAGATAACATGGGGAGAAATGCCAGATACAGGTGATGGGGGGATGAAGGCAGCAAACCACCTTGTTATGTATATATCTGTGCAATAATCCTGCACGATCTGCACATGTACCCCAGAACCTAAAGTACAATAAAAATAAATAAATAAAATAAAATGGCAGGGTATGTTGAATGACGGCTCCTTGGCTCATTACCTGCGAACGTGTTCATCTGAAGCACATGTGGGCCTTGTTTTCCCAGGGCTTTGTTTCAAGGCTCAAAAGACACTGCCAAGCTTGGCTCTGCCTCTTCTGATGTTGGCTTTACCCTCAGGCTGCCCACTGCTGACAGCCACACAGGAACCTCCGTCCTGAGCCTGTGTTCTCCTGCTAGACCCACAAGACTTGGGTTCAAGTCCTTGGGGCCCACCCTCTGCTGTGGGCAGGGTCAGTCTTACCAAGCCACATGGCTCAGGATAGCGGAGGGTGAATTCCCCACAGGGTCCTAGAGGAGACGGGCAGGGAGGGAATGAGTATTGGTTGTGCAGTCAACAACCACCCACAACGAATATTTTACTAAGAGCCCTTGCTGGTTTCCTCAATAGAACTTCCTTTACAGAATTAAAAGATTAAGCCACTGGCCAGGCATGGTGGCTCATGCCTGTAATCCTAGCACTTTGGGAGGCCAAGGCGGGTGGATCATCTGAGGTCAGGAGTTCAAGACCAGCCTGGCCAAAATGGCAAAACTCCGTCCCTACTAAAAATACAAAAATTAGCCGGGCATGGTGGTGCATGCCTGTCATCCCAGCTACTCGGGAGGCTGAGGCAGGAGAACTGCTTGAACCTAGGAGGCGGTGGTTGCCTGGAGCTGATATCACACCAATGCACTCCAGCCTGGGCGACAGAGCAATTCTCGGTTTCAAAAAAAAAAATTGTGGTAAAATATACTTAATATAAAATTTACTATGTTAATAAAAATTATTTTAAAGTTTCTAAAAATAAACCTGGAAAAATCAAACTCTCCTGACAAAAATGTAAATTATTTGGTTGCATCGGGGTCCAGAAATCTACCATTAAGGTCAACAAAGATATATAGGTAGGGATCATAGCAGAATTCTCCTTGGAATCCCTCAAACTCATGTTTTTTAAATAATTTACCAACCCTTACTTAAGAGGAGACTGAGCACTGAATGGAGAGTGCTGGGAGGAGTCATTGCGGAGTCACCTCTGAGCATTCTTGTCAGCTCAGCTCTGCCTGGGGTCCAAAACCTATTTGAGCGTGAGGTGCGATGGCTTTACAGTGAGCCACGGCCTGCCTTGGAGACAGCGGCCGCTAGTCCGGCTCGTGAGCTGAGCGGGCCCCGTGGGGCTCTCACTCTCCACCCCAGGGGCTCAACCTATGGATAATTTCCAATGGCTTTCAGTCTCCTGGGGAGGTTTGTGGGCAGATTCTGTTTTCTTTATCTTGTTACGTTTCTGATGAGGCATTTGCTGCTCTTATTATCAGCTCACCCAGCACCTTTCTGACTGTCACTATCCAACCCGATCTAGACTGGAAACAATTGGCAGGAACCAGGGAATGGGCGGTAGGTAACTGGGGAGGAGAGGTGAGGAGTCTGTAAGTGTGCCTATTTGCACATGTGTGTGCATGCACGTGTGTGCGCGCATGTGTGTGCGTGTGTCCATATGCACATGTGTATGCGTGCATCTGTGTCCATGTGCTTGTGTGTGCATGTAATGTGTGCATGTGTCCATATGTGCACGTCTGTGTCCATGTGCACGTGTGTCCATGTGCATGCATATCCATGTGCGCATGTGTGCGTCTGTGAGTCCATGTGCACGTGTGTGCTTCTGTGTGTGTCCATGTGCGTATGTGTGTCCATGTGCATGTTGTATGTGTTACTGGAAAGGGGTCCTGATCCAGACCCCAAGGGAGGGTTCTTGGATCTCGAGCAAGAAAAAATTTGAAGCAAATCCATAAAGTGAAGGCGAGTTTATTAGGAAAGTAAAGGAATAAAGAAGGGCTACTCCATGGGCAGAGCGGTGGCAAGGGCGGCTCAGCTGCTTATGCTCACTGTTACTTCTTGATTATATGCTAAACAAGGGGCGGATTATACATGGGTTTTCTGGGAAAGGGGTGGTGGGCAATCTCCAGAACTGAGGATTTCTCCCTTTTAGCCCATGTAGGATAATTTCCTGGTCACTATTTGTAAATGTCATGGTGCTGGTGGGAGTGTCTTTTGGTATGCGAATGAATTATAATTAGCAGATAAAGAGCAGTGAGGACATCAGAGGTCACTGTCATCTCCATCGTGGTTTTGGGTTTGGCCACCTTCTTTACTGCAGGCTGTTTTATCAGCAAGATCTTTGTGACTTGTGTCCTGTGCCTACCTCCTACCTCATCCTGTGACTAAGAAAACCTTAACCTCCTGGGAATGCAGCCCAGTAGGTCCCAGTCTTATTTTACCCAGCCCCTATTCAAGATGGAGTCACTCCGGTTTGAACACCTTTGACGTGTGTGCGTGTGTTTGTGGCGGAAGGAACAGAGAAGGAGGTCTGTACCTCGGGGAGATGGGCATCATTTGCACATATTTCTTCCCTTCCTGCCAAAAGCATCACTGTGGTTGGAATCTATTCCCCTCTTGCTGACTTTGGGCTTAGCCCTGTGACTTTCATTGGCCAATGAATATGAGCAGACATCATATCCGCACACTGGACAGAGGCTTTACATGTGCTTTTGTGCTTTCATGATTTGGCTTGGCCTTTCACCAGGAGAAGAACATGTCCCAGGAAACTACTGGCCCTTCAGGAATCAAACAACCACAGAGCAGACAAATCCAGCCCACAACTGGCACAGAGCTGACCCTCATGCAAGAGTGAGCGATACACACTTGAAAGCCCCCAGAATGTGGGATTGTTTATGACACAGCATTAGTGCAGTAAAACCCTGACTGATACAGCGGCTGTGTCAGGTGCTGGGGGACAAGGTGCAAGAAGCAGAGAAGGGAAGGACGACAGGCAGTTGAGTCGCACAGTCCGAACTCTGAGCATGTGCTCTGAGATTCGGATGGCAGCTTCCTGCCGAGTGCCACCAGTTCCCCGCCCCTTTATTTCCCTAACAGATAAATACACCTTTGACATTGTCACAGGTGCTCAAGGAGCTGTGGGTGACGGTGTGAATTGCAGCATTGCTTGTAAAAGGGGATACCATATGTACATCCATCTATAGAAGAAAGGATAAAAAAATCTATGAGGTGGAATAGGAAACACAGGGTAAACTCCATGGGTTAGAACCACATGTATATTCACTTGGATGCACTGCACAAACAGCACAGAGCAAGAAAAGCAAGTTGTGGAATGATGTGCTCTGCATGACAGTATTTATGTAAAATTTCAAAACCTAGAAAACCCACATATTGTTCGTGGATGCATAAATACGTATTAAAAGTATGAAAACAAACCGGTGAAAGAGAAACACCCAGTGGATGAGCGAGGACCCACAGGAGACAGGGGTGGACAGGGCTTAGTGGCGGCTACACGGGGGCCCCAGCGATTCCAGGGTGTTTTATTCCTTAAAAAAAGAAAAACAACCAGACAGATCTCAGGAGATGTGACAGCTGAGATTTGATAATGCTGTCTGGGGCACACGGGCATTTGTGTTGTTCTTTTTGTGCGTCTTTGAAAGAGTGTGAATAATACTGTTTCCAAGACAGACATGTCCTTCCTATGTGATGCGTGTGGGGAACAACAGGGGTGAGGCGGAGGACTTGAGGGGTGTGGGGGAGGTCACGGGGCAGGGCTGGGGCTGCTGTGGCAGGCTGGGTCCCTGGGAAGCCGCCTCTGAAATGGAGGGCTCAGGAATCTTGACTTTGTTCTGTCAACAACCGTTCATTTCATCCTTAACAAGCCTGGCTGTTACACCTAGCATTTGTTTTTGGTTTTTTTGAGACAGGGTCTCACTCTGTCACCCAGGTTGGAGTGCAGTGGTGCCATCACAGCTCACTGCAGCCTCAACCTCCTAGGCTCAGGCGATCTTCCCACCTCGGCCTCCTAAGTAGTTGGGACTACGGGCAACCTATAGAGACAGGGTTCCCTTATGTTGTCCAGGCTGGTCTCAAACTCCTGGACTCAAGCGATCCTCCTGCATCAGCCTCCCAAAGTGCTGGGATAATAGGTGTGAGCCACCATGCCTGGCCACACCTAGAATTTTGGTAGCATTTAAAATGTTTACTTAAAAAACTTGCCTAAACCTATGGAAAAGTCACAGGAACAGAACGGCAAACAGCCACACACAGACCCTTCCCCTAGGCCCCTTCCTTGTTAACACACAGGTTCACCAATAGTGTCTTTCAAGGTCCGCTCACGAAAGGACCATTTACTGGTCCTGCCAGTAAATGAAGGCATAACTACGTATAATGCTTAGCTGACATTATTATTAAAAGTCATGGAAACCCAAATATATATACACATATATATTTCTTCCTGCTAAGATAAGCAAGAAGTGCCAACATAGAGAACTTTAAATGGAGAAGTAAATATAAAGGACATGAGAGACAGTCTATTGAAATTTCCTTGCAGTATGCTTCCTTTCATACATCTATTATTGAGGACCTTTCAAGGTCCTCAGCTGTAATAAATTGCAGGCAGCGTGATATTGATCCTTAACTATTTCATCACGTGTCCCCTATGAACCAAGGCAACTTCTTCTGTAATTACAATATGGTGATGGAGCTCAGGAAGCTCAATATTGATTCAACACTATTGTCTAACTGATCCATGCTCTACTGTTTAATACCAGGCCATCTAGCAATATGTTCCATAATTCAGGCTCCAATCTAGGATCCTTCGTTGCATTTCAGAATCATGCTAGGTATCTTTTGTTTTTTGCTGAGGTGGGGTCTGGCTATGCTGTTCACGCTGTTCTCAAACTCCTGGCCTCAAACTATTTTCCCAAAGTGGGGAGATTACGGGCTTGAGCTAGTGTGCCTAGCCTAAATATCTTTTCAAAGAAACAACAGTTTGTGCTTTTTTGAGATTTCCTCATGTTTTCCAGATTTAACTCATGTGAAGTCTCTGCTTGGAAACATAAGCTGTTCCCAACCCAACCTTAGCTTGGCCCAATGATCGGGGCGGGGGCCCCAAGCCAGAGTCATCCCTTATCTCCAGCTACTCCTCTACATCTGCACCCCAGTAATGTCCTTTAAAATAAGGCCTGAAAAACTGATCTGTTTGTTAATTTAGTTTGCATTTATCTTTTTTTTGTTTTTAAAATGGGGTTTCACCATGTTGGTCAGGCTGGTCTTGAACTCCTGACCTCAGGTGATCCGCCCACCTTGGCCTCCAAAGTGCTTGGATTATAGGCGTGAGCCACCACGCCTGGCCTATCTTTATTTATTTTTTTTTTTTGAGATGGAGGTCTCGCTCTGTTGTCCAGGCTGGAGTGCAATGGCATGATCTTGGCTCACTGCAACCTCCGCCTCCCAGGTTCAAGAGATTCTCCTGCCTCACCTTCTGGAGTAGCTGGGATTACAGGCACCTGCCACATTGCCTGGCTAATTTTTTTTTTTTTTAATGGAGTCTTGCTTTGTCACCCAGGCTGGAGTGCAGTGGTGTGATCTTAGCTCACTGTAACCTCCACCTCCTGGGTTCAAATGATTCTCCTGCCTCAGTGGGAGCCTCTGCCTCACTCAGGACACCAATGGTGATTTGTGGGGAGGTGGCATGTGGTCCTCTGGTTCTCAGGCCCTCAGGCCCGGCTGTCTTTCTCCACATGCAGCTGCTGAAAGTCTGAACTCTCTGTTCCTGGGAACTCTGGCCTCACTAGGGGGTTGCAGCTAAGCTGGCTGTTGCACAAATACAAAAGTATTACAATTAATGGAAAAATATTTGTACCATATATAGCAGTTTAATGACCATATTC
>NW_016107474.1:1419602-1485062 GCF_001604975.1 Cebus imitator | reverse complement strand
AAAAAAAAAAAAAATTAGCCAGGCATGGTGGCAGATACCTGTAATCCTAGCTACTCCAGAAGGTGAGGCAGGAGAACCTCTTGAACCTGGGAGGTGGAGGTTGCAGTGAGCCAATATCGTGCCATTGCACTCCAGCCTGGACAACAGAGCGAGACCTCCATCTAAAAATAAATAAATAAATAAATAAATAAATAAATGCAAACTAAATTAACTAACAGATTAGTTTTTCAGGCCTTACTTTGAAGGATAGGATTGGTTCCCAGTGTTGGTGAGATTGCAGGGAAGCAAGCCTCATCTCACCCTGCTGGTGGGATTTCAAATGTGTATCTTCCCAGGGGATCAGATTTTACAATCTCTATCAGGGCTTTCCAATCATCTAGTTTCTAGAAATGTATCTAAGGAAGTAATTATGGATGAGCTCAAAGAGCTTCAAGAATGTTCACTGCCTGCTACTTACCAATAGTGAACTGAATGAAATCTAAATGTCTAATAAAAGGAGATCACTTAAATAAATTCTGACCCTTCCACACAGTGAGAGAAAAATGTTTACTAACTGAAAATGTTCACAACTTAAATCGTTCAGTAAAAAAGTAGATTAAACACAAGTGTATGTATAGTATAATTTATTTTGGTAACAAACAGGAAGTTTCCTACCAAAGAAAAAATAAAGAAAAAATACTTAGAATAGAATGCCCCTAAACCTTCAACAGTGGTTATCTTTTTTTGTTGTTGTTTAAGATAGGGTCTACATTACCCATTTTGGGCTGGTTTTGAACTCCTGGTCTGAAGTGATCCTTCTGCCTCAGCCTCCCAAAGTGCTGGGATTATTGGTGTGTCAGCCAGTGTGCCTGGCCTTTAATATATATTTTTTTGAAAAGGGACAATAAAGGTTGTTTTTCTAGTTTCTTTGGAATCTTCAAGTCTTTTTCAAAATTAGAAAAGGATCTGGTTGTACGGTGTAAATTCTACGAGGGAGGTATACCAGATTACTAATTGAGAGGCTGACACATAACCCTAGAACAGTCTCCTTGAACATCTCACTGAGGGTTTTGGCCTTTGTTCTAAATCCAATGAAAAGTGAAGTCATCTGCTTAGCAGAGTATTCATTACACAATAAGTTAAACGTAGCCACTGAAAATATTCATGCAAATATCTTCATTAGTAAAATCATGCAATTAACCTGAAATATGTGCTAAATGAAGCAGCCAAATTGTTGCATATTTTCACAGCTCTTAATTATAATTTTGGTAATCAATTTTTCTCCTGATTACCAAAAAGAAAAAAAAAACCCTTCAGCATATGCATGATCCAAGGATGAGCTGGAACGTGAGCTAAAACCCTGAATCATTATAGCAAAGAAAGCCATTAACCTTTCCTGTGTTTTTGTTCATCGCAAGCATTTCCTGCTAATGCTCATTGCCAAAGAAGATTGGATTTTAACAAGAGCTTTTGGATCAAGCATCAGCCCTTACTGAACTATATGTTTTGCAAGTGCCACCGTCATTAAAGGTTACCAGCGCTTCCATTATCATCTTCCCAGTGTTTATTTCTTAAATGGCTTTTGACCGCAGTGTAAAAATTTTCCTTAAGTGAAAACTGACATCCAAGCTCCCAAGCCCAGGCATGCAGATGGCCAAAAATGTCCCAGAGCCACATTTAAAAAAGCAGGGTGGAGGGCAATGAGGCCTAATAGATAGATTACCTATGCTCTTCAAATTCTTATTTTCCAATTTACTGAGCAGTTACTGGATTTGGAGGTGGGAAGGGCCTCGCCATAAAGCACTTCATAAGGTACATTAGGAGGTGCTGAGCCATGGGGTGCCTCAATTTCTACATCTGTAAAATGGGACGAAGCATGTGAGGATTGAGATAAGATGAGTAAAGTCTCTAACATATGTGAAGGACAAAACATATTTGCCAATATTTAAGAAGTTAAAGTTAACATTTTAACTTCCTTTTTTTTTTTTTTTCCGCCAGAGTGCAGTGGTGCGATCTCTGCTCACTGCAACCTCCACCCCCACGTTCAAGCAATTCTCTTGCCTCAGTCTCCTGAGTAGCTGGGATTACAGGTGCATGCCACCACACCTGACTAATTTTTTGTATTTTTAGTAGAGACAGGGTTTCACCGTGTTAGCCAGGATGGTCTCAATTTCCTGACCTCAGGATCTGCCCGCCTCATCCTTCCAAAGTGCTGGGATTACAGGCGTGAGCCATGCAGCCAGGACAACTTTCCCTTTTTAACAGGTCCTACGGGAAGCAGTCTACCTCCTCAGGCTAAATCAGGAATTTATTGCCCTCGAGACAGAGTGCCTACTTGATCTCTCTAAGAAGATGTTGCTTTTAACCACTTGATCTTAGGGATCATCCCAAGATGCAGAAATCTTTAGTTCTGAGCCATGAGAGTAGAGCTGGGAGGAACACAAATATATTAGACCCCTGGTGGGGAGCTGGGAGGGAGCCAGATGGGGAGAGCTTCTCTTCTAGTTTCTGTTTAGTTGTCTGCTATCCTGACTGCATTGACATAGCAGTTAAAAAGAAATTACTGGCTGGGTGTGGCGGGTCATGCCAGTACTTTCGGAGGCTGCGGTGGCCGGATCACTTGAGGTCAGGAGTTCGAGATCAGACTGGCCAACATGGTGAAACCCTGTTTCTACTAAAAATACAAAAATTCACCAGGTGTGGTGGCAGGTGCCTATAATTCCAGCTATTCCAGAGGCAGAGGCAGGAAAATCATTTGAACCCAGGAGGTAGAGTTTATAGCGAGCTGAGATCATGCCACTGCACTCCAGCCTGGGCAACAGAGTGAGACTCCATAAAATAAAAAAAAAGAAAGAAATTATTAGACAGATGATAAGGAAGGGTAAGGAAATCCTTAGGAAGGTTTTCCTTTTAATGAAAAACAGCCCCCATATCATTTCTTTTCTAACAAAGAACAGCCTATAAAATCAAGCTGCAGGCATACAAAGGCGGGCTAGAAGCTTGCACAGGTGAAGGCGGCAGCTGTGCCAGTAGGAAAGGGGGTACCTGGGTCAACACATGTCCAGCATGGCGGCTCCACCTTCCCTTCCCTTTGCCAGCCAAGTGTACAGTAAGGAGCAGACAACATGGCGCCAGCCAAGTGGAAAGCCCATTTGCATAATAAGATTAGGGTGGGATGGCCAGCTTCCTGGAATGCTATGCAAACATCACACCTGGTCCAACCAATCTGTGAGCCCTCTGTAAATCAGACACCCCTCCTCAAGCCTGTCTATAAAATCTGGTGCACTCATCTGCAGGCCAGAAGTCCCATTCAGGGATCCCTCTCTCTTGCAAGGAAGAGAGCTGTTCTCCCTTTTGCCTATTAAACCTTCACTCTGTTTTTTTTCTGGAGACAGAATCGCACTCTGTCGCCCAGGCTGGAGTACAGTGGCATGATCTTGGCCCACTGCAACATCTGCCTCCTGGGTTCAAGTGATTTTCCTGCCTCAGCATCCCAAGTAGGTGGGATTACAGTTGTACACAACCACGCCTGACAAAGTTTTCTATTTTCAGTAGAGATGGGATTTCACCACGTTAGCCAGGCTGGCCTCAAACTCTTGACCTCAAGTGATCCGCTCGCCTCGGCCTCCCAAAGTGCTGGATTATAGGTGTGAGCTACCGCCCCAACCTAAACCTCCACTCTTAAACTCGCAACTTGTGTGTGTCCATGTCCTTAATTTTCTTGGCATGAGGCAAGGAACCTCGAGAATTACCCCAGACACAGACACAGCTTTAGCCTCAGGGCGAAGTCGGTAATGGAGTGAGAGTAGGAGGGGAGGCCTTGCATATCCAGCAGGCTCCTGGAAGGAAACAGATGGCCCGCACTGGTTGGGAAATTGACCACGTATAGGCAGAGCACAGAGAAGGCTGGAGGGGGCTGCAGGGCCTGAGGCTGGCAAAGGCAAGAGCCACTGCTGCTCCGAGGCCTGAGGATGGCGGGTGGTGCTGGGCCTTGGGGAGAGGACACAACAGTGGGGGAATCAGAGAAAGAGGATAAAACCCAAGGCCCTGTTGTCCCTCCTTTTTTACTTCAGCTGGTGCTGCCCGTTGGCCAAACCCAGACCAGAGGTAGGGGAGGACACTTCTCTGAAGGGGGCAGGGATTACCTGGCACACCTGGTCCCGGCTTCCCTGGGCTCCTCTTGGTTCCCAGGTAGAAAGGGGCAAGGTGACCCTTAGGCAGAGGCTAGGTGTGAGCTGTCTGGGACAGGGAAGGAGATGGGGGATGTGGTGGAGACTCACAGGAGACTTCAGTTTGGAGAGAGCTGAGGTGAGGCTGAGGCAGCCATGGGGACTCTCGGGTCGACCCCAAACAAGCCCATCTCGAGAGCTTTCCCCAGCTGCAGTTAACATGTTGAAGGCCCAAGGACTCCTGGCACCCATCAGGGTCACTGCCTGGACCTGAGAAGCACTGCCCTCTGCTGTCAGGGTTACCATGGGGGCTCCTGGTCTCCCACACTCCCAGAACCCATCTCAGAGAGGGGTCAGCAAGCAGAGACAAACTGCGAGAGGCTAAGGACTGCCAGCGGCCAGCTGTGACCTGCTTCAGCAGCTGGGACCAAAGGCAGTTTATTCTATGACCCCTGAGATGGGCCCTGGGGGAAACCAGATGAATTCTATAGAATATGAGGAAGTGGGTCATCAGGTACATAAATTTGAATCCCACTGTATATCTATGTCTTAAATATATATATTTTGACCCCATTGGTGTGTGTGTGTGTGTGCACGCGAGAGAGAGCAAAAGAGAGAAAGGGGGAGAGAAAGAGGGTGACCCTTCTCTAATATTCAATCCCAGAAACTTAGATGATGACGGCACCCTATTATAATGGAATATTCTAGAACCATGAAAAATTGTATTTCTCAAAAATAGTACAGATCAATAGCATTTGTAATGATAAATGCACAAGTCCTTCATAAAATTTTACCAATCAGCATAAAACAACTCATCAAAGAAAAGTCATGAAGGCCAAATAGGCTTTGTTCTTAAGGTAATTTGTCATGCAATAAGAGAAAATATTTAAAGGCATTAATAATTGAAGTAGACAATTTTAAAACATGATTCAACACTGTTTTTATAAAATAGTGGAAAAATAGTAGTTAAAGGGAGTTTTCCCTTAACACAATGACGTGTTACATTTGAAATTCAAATCCAACAGTCATTTACAGAAGTTGTGAGAGACAGGAAAGTTCTTCAAAGTTTATATCTTAGACTACATTATAAGGAGTTATAATCTCTTACTCTATGGTCATTATCTGCTATTGGCATAAACATATACCCATGTATATATATTTTCTAAATCAGCTACATTTTTTTTTTTTGAGACAGAGTCTCATTTGTCACCCAGGCTGGAGTGCAGTGGTGCGATCTTGGCTCACTGCAACCTCCAGCTCCCGGATTCCAGCAATTCTCTTGCCTCAGCCTCCCAAGTAGCTGAGACTACAGATGTATACCACCATGCCTGGCTAAAATTTTATTTTTAGTAGAGATGGGGTTTGACTGTATTGGCCAGGCTGGTCTCAAACTCCTGACCTTGCGATCCATCTACCTCAGCCTCCTAAAGTGCTGGGATTATAGGCATGAGCCACCGTAAATCAGCTACATCTTAAATCAGCTACCTTGACTCACTCCAGCATGTCTGAACAGAACTGGGTAAGCTCCAAACACTGGTGCATGCCATTCCTTATTTGGAAACCCCCCTGACCTTCTCCTGACTAGCTTCCTCTTCTTCCTTGTCTTCTTTCCCCCTTATCTATTTGGGAAACTTCCAAGTTTTTAGCTAATCTGGTCAAGCACAGAATATGAGGTCCCATTCTGACCAATGGAAACTGGACACAGCAGTAGGGCGACTACATCAGGTTATGAAAGGTATAAATGTCCCTGCCTCCTTTGTTCAGGTGTGCTCTCGTGGCGAGCCTTGCTGAGCGATCCACTCTCTCGGTGTGGATTCTTTCCCATGTTATAAACCTGTTTCCAATAGAGGTAGATGGTTCTTTGATGGACACTGCACCAAGGCATGACCCTCCTTCCCTCTGATGCTAGGGTAATGTACAAAATCCCACTCTGTTTGGCCTGACACTCTCTTTGGCCTCTCCTCCTCCCACTTTTCCTCTTGCTCTTTTATCAGTGGCATGGCAGGCCTTCCTGCTGCTCCTAGAGAGGACTAGCCTCGTCTCTGTGGCAGGCCCTTTGCATGTGAGGTTTCTCTGCTTAGAACACTTTCCCCTTGGCCAGATATCTCCACAACTGGCTCTCCCATGTCTTCAAGGTCACTGTCACTGTCACTTCGAGGTCAAATATCACTGTCTTGCTAGGGACTTTCTTGAGCAACCTATGCTTAAAAAGCATGTGAAGTCTACCCGACTCCCTCCTAGTGCTCCCCACCTCCCCTCCCTGCCAGTCCTCAATGTCACTTGTCATAACCTGCAGACCACAGAGGGAATTGTTTCTTTATTGTCTGTCTCTTGATGCCAGAACCCTAAGGCTACCAGGGTGGGGACTTTGTCTTTTTCACAGCCATTTCCCCAGAGCCCAGAACAATGCCAGGCACTACAGTTGCTCAGTGAGTGTTGGTGGCATGAGTGAGTGAGTAGCTGCCCCATGGGAGAAGAGGTAACACCTGCAACTTCTCTGTCTCAAGCCTTTCGGTTGGCTGGGCATGGGGGCTCATGCCGGTAATCCCAGTACTTTGGGAGGCTGAGGTGGGTGGATCACGAGGTCAGGAGTTCGAGACTATTCTGACAACATGGTGGAATCCCATCTCTATTTCTGTATTAAAAGTACAAAAATTAGCTGGACGTGGTGGCGCTCGTGTGTAATCCTAGCTACTCAGGAGGCTGAGGCAAGAGAATCACTTGAACCTGGGAGGCAAAGGTTGTAGTGAGCCGAGATTATCCCACTGGGCAACAGAGCGAGACTCCATCTCAAAAAACACCAAGAAAACAAAAACAAAACAACAACAACAACAAAAAAACACAGTTTAATTTTGAAAAGGCAAAATATGCCCATGGTATAAAATTCAAACAGGCTGTAAGACTTAAATGTACACAGTAAACATAAACACTAAGCACCCCCTCCCCTGGACACTTAAAGCCTCTCCCCGTTGCCAGTCTGAGAGATGGAAAAGGGTGGCTCTTGCATAATTTTAAGTTCCATTTCTCTTTTCTCAAGCGAGATTGAGCTTCTTCTCATATATTTAAGAGCGGTGAGTGTTTTTGTTTTACTGGGTACTGTCTGTTGATAGCCTTGCTCATTTTTCTATGCAGTTGTCAGTCTTATTGATTCTGCAGGGGAGGAAAAATACTTTTCTCTCTGTCCTTCATAATTCTTAGCTGGGACTCCCTATAACAGAAGACAGATGCACAGGAGAAAAACAAACAGAAGTTTAAGAGCGTTTATCCCTCCTGTATATATGGGAGAGGACCCAAAGAAATGAGTCCATTTTTAAAAAAGAGTATAAGCTTCAGGCTTAAATATCATTGTTGGCTGAAACAAAGCAAGAAGGGTCGGGAAAGGCCCCCTTAAAATGAGAAGGCCAGGAAAAGCCCTGGAAAACAAAAGTGAGTTTGTGCGGATTTCAGTTGATGCCTTCTCCATTGATTAAGAGTCTTAGAGGGGGCCATCCTTTCAAATGGAGATTTCCTTTGCAGATATAAATTTCTCTTACAAACGATAACTTTTCAGATCTTCTATGTCTGTAGTTTCTCAAAATAACCAGGTCAAAATAATCCTATGACAAAGAGGCATACTTAGGTGGCCTATGCTGGTCTCCTAGATTGATATTTTGGGGTGGCATGTCCTGAGCCCCATTAATTCACACATGGGAACTCTCTTAATATCCAGGAAATCAGGCCTTTTTAAAGCCACCATGTCTGGCTAATTTTTGTTTTTTTAGTAGAGACAAGGTTTCAGCATATTGGTCAGGCTGGTCTCAAACTCCTGACCTTAAGTGATCCTCCCACCTTGGCCTCCCAAAGTGCTAGGATTACAGGCATGAGCCACTGTGCCCAGCCGAACAGCTTAATTTTTACATCAAATATATCAATCTTGTCTTTTATGGCTTCTGTCAAACAAAAATAAAGTCGTAAGCGGCCGGGTGCAGTGGCTCACATCTGGAATCCCAGCACTTTGGGAGACCAGGGTGGGTGGATCACGTGCAGTTGGGAGTTCGAGACCAGCCTGACCAACAGGGAGAAACCCCATCTCTACTAAAAATACAACATTAGCTGGGTGTGGTAGTGAGTGCCTGTCATCTCAGCTACTCGGGGGGCTGAGGCAAGTGAATCACTTGAACCCAGGAGGTAGAGGTTGCAGTGAGCTGAGATAGTGCCATTGCACTCCAGCCTGGGCAATAAGAGTGAAACTCTGTCTCAAAAAAAAAAAAAATTGTAAGCCTCCCAGTAAACTGAATGGACCCCTTCCTCTAGGTCAAGGGCATTCCAAAGTAAACCTGAAACACTGGTGCAAGTCATGATGGGAATGGGTGGTTGGACACGTGTCATTATACTTTCACCTCCTTGGAATTCAGGTACAGCTGACCAGCATTAACATTAAAACAGTGACCTTAGGAAGGACAGAACAGATGCTTTAAGTCTGCTGAGAAACATTTACATCTGGAGCTGAGGCCTTGTCTGTAATCCCAGCACTTTGGGAGGCTGAGGTGGGAGGATCACTTGAGTCCAGGAGTTTAAACATCCCGGGCAACATAGTGAGACCTCATCTCTACAAAACAAACAAACAAACAAAAAAACACACCAGATGGTGGTGCATGCCTATGGTCCCAGCTACGTGGGAGGACCGCTTGAGCCTGGGGGGGTTAAGGCTGCAGTGAGCTATGTTTGTACCACTGCACTCCAACCTGGATGACAGAGTGAGACTCTGCATCATAAGAGCCTTGGTCTTCACCACAACCTTTTTTTTTTGAGCCCGAGTTTCACTCTTGTTGCTCAAGCTGGAGTGCAATGGCGCGATCTCAGCTCACTGCATGCAACCTCCACCTCCCCGGTTCAAGCGATTCTCCTGCCTCAGCCTCCTGAGTAGCTGGGATTACAGGCATGTGCCACTACACCCAGCTAGTGTGTGTGTGTGTGTGTGTGTGTGTGTGTGTGTGTGTGTGTGTGTGTATTTTTAGTAGAAATGAGGTTTCACCATGTTAGCCAGGCTGGTCTCGAACTCCTGACCTCAGATGATCCACCTGCTTCAGCCTCCCAGCTGGGATTACAGGCATGAGCCACTGTGTTCAGCATCCACAACTGTATCTTAACCCAGATATTCCTTTCTGTGGATTCCTGGAACTCTTTCAACCAATTGCCAATCAGAAAATCTCTGAATTCATCTGACGGGGAAGCTGCCACTTCAAGTTGTCCTGCCTTTCCAGACCAAACCAACATACATCTTACATGTACTGACTGATACCTCATGTCTCCCTAAAACGTATTAATATAAAGTCAAGCTGTATCCCGATCACCTTGGGCACATGTTGTCAGGAGCTCCTGAGATGCTATCCTGGGCAAGTCCTTAACCTTGGCAAAATAAACTTCCTAAATTGATTGAGACTTCTCTCAGATACTTTTGGTTTACACTTCTAAGTTTCATCTCTTACTTAGAAAAGCTTTCCTGATGCCAAGATTATTCATACATTTTCACGCGTCAAAATCTGTGTGGTCCTTCTGCTTGCTTTTCCATCATGTATGTTGTCATACTGTTCCATGAGTCACCTCTGGGTGGCGTCAGTCAGTTCTCTGGAATGTAAAAGTCTGAAAAATATCTCCTGACCAAATCTGAGGTTTTGTAATAGTGATATTATCTATAGGAGCAATTGAGGAAGTTACACGTCTTGTGACCTCTGGTTACATGACTCTGGAGCAGTAAGCAAGCGAGGGAACAATGGCTTAACTGTGCTTTACAGCTGAGCAGGATTCCTGACCCTCCCATAATTCCAACCTTGTGGCCTTTCATTGGCTTTACAAAGGCAGTTTTGGTCCTCGAACAAGGAAGTGGGGTAGTTTTGAGAAGGGGCTATTATCATCCTTGCTTCACGGTTAAACTATAAACTGAATTCCTCCCATAGTTAGCTTGGCCTATGCCCAGGCATAAACAAGAGCAGTTAGCTTGTGAGGTTAGAAGCAAGATGGAGTCAGTTATGCTAGATTTCTCTCACTGTCATGACTTTTGCAAAGGCGGTTTCAGCACAGAATATTTGGAAGATAAATACCTGTGGTACATCTCTAACACGGAGCATTCTGAAATCTCTCTTGTGTCGTGATCCAAATAAACAAAAACATGAGTCAAGCAGAGAGTATGCTCAAGGTGAGAGATTCCCTGAGCCCCTCCTCAGGTCTGCCCAGCCCCCTGCCAGCCCTCTGCTCACTTCAGCCTTCGTCCCCCCCACCTCCTGAGGGCACAGACGCTCCCCGCCGTTCTCCTCATCCTCTGCTCTCCTCACCTCCTCTCCGGGTGATTTCATCTGAGTTGGCCACAACAGCCCTTCATATGCTATTTCACAAAAACAGTCGCTTTTGTGTAGGCTTTTAAAGCCAGAATTTTTGAAGTAGTTGTCAAACTTGGAGGAAAATATGAAAAATATTTTATTTGTATTTTTTTTAAAATAATGACTTTTTAAACCAAAAATAGTATGTCTTTTTTTTGAGATGAAGTCTTGCTTTGTTGCCCAGGCTGGCATGCAGTGGTGCAATCTCTGCAACCTCTGGCTCCTGGGTTCAAGGGATTCTCCTGCCTCAGCCTCTCAAGTAGCTGGGATTACAGGAATGCACCACCATGCCTGGCTAATTTTTGTACTTTTAGTAGAGATGGGGTTTCTCCATGTTGTCCAGGCTGGTCTCGAAGTTCTGACCTAAAGTGATCTGCCTGCCTTGGCCTCCCAAAATGCTGGGTTTACAGGCATGAGCCACGTGACCAGCCCCCCAAATAAAATTCTAAGCCCTCCGACTCTCTGCCAAGGGGATTCCAAAGTAAACCTGAAAAACTAGTTCAGGCCATGATGGGAAGTGGTGGTGTACATGCCTTATTATGCTCTCCTTCCTTTGGAATTCAGGCATAACTGACCAGCATTAACATTAAAACAGAGATTGTAAGACTGATAAAACAGACTCTGTAGCTGTAAGACACCAAATTCCAACCTGATTCTCGTACAGCATCACATGACAGATGGCAGGTCCTGAAAGAAACTGACATATTTTATCTCAAAATACATTTTTTGACATATTCTGAAATGGCCCTGTAAAATTTTCTTTTTTTTTTTAAGACGGGGTTTCACCATGTTGGTCAGGTGATCCGCCCACCTCGGCCTCCCAAGTGCTTGGATTACAGGCGTGAGTGACCACGCCCGGCCAAAATTGTCTTTACATTCTCTAGAGAATCCCCCTCCCTTTGAGGGTCTTTTCCTGACTCAGGAGAGATTAAGGATCTGGCACCTTCTTATGTCTGGTAAGAGCCATTTAACATCTATTCTCTCTGAAGCCTGCTACTGGGAGTCTTCATCCACATATTAAGAACCTTAGTCTCTACAACCCCTTATCTTAACCCAGACACTCTTTTCTACTGATTTCAGGTCTTTAGCTAATAACTCTTGAAACCAATCGCCAATCAGACAAACTTCGAATCCACCTACGACCTGGAACCAAGTCCCCACCCCCACCTCTTTGAGCTGTCCCACTTTTCTGGATGGAATCAATGTATATATGTATTGATTGATGTTTGCCTGTAATTTCTGTCGCCCTAATAAGTACAAAATCAAATTGTAACCTAACCGCTGTGGGCACATGTTCTTAGGACCTCTTGAGACTGTGTCTCAGGCCCTGGTCACTCATTATTTGCCTCAGAATAAACCTCTTTAAATATTTTACAGAGTTTGACTCTTTTTGTTGACAATTTTATAGTATTCATAAAACTATACATGGTATCTTAAAAAACTGAGCAATATATAAAAGAGCAAAGAAGAATAATGCTAATGGAAAGACACTCTCAATCTCCTGCTTCCCAGAAATAGCCATTATTATCAATATTTGGTCTCTGCTACACGGATAAAAAGACAAATAAAACGACATTAGTTGAAAATGGGGAATTTTACTGTAGACGCCACTTATAAAGAGAAAGCATTTGATTTTACTTAGATTTGATAGTAAAAGAATCTGAACTTAAACTAAAGAAATTGCTGACCTTTAGATAAATACAAACGTAGACAACCACAGAGACACACAGAAATACACAAAGAGCACAGGAGCATACAAACACATTCAGGAGAAACGAGTTCTCTGTTCCTTTAAAGTTAAGAAAAATGTTTAGAAAAATCATAGAGGCTGAAGTCCTTAGCTTTTTCTTAAACTCCATGTTTTAACTTTGGGTGACATTTGTTGACTCTCCGGCATGAAAAATGAAAAAAAAAGTGGCCCATTTATTTTTTCTTTGTATTCTGCTCCCTGTCAGCCCCAGGAAATCATTTTTTTAAAAGAAAAACTTGGTTTTATGGCAGTTGATTAACAAATTTTATGACATATAAATCCTGAAAACTGAACTATCAGCTGAATTTAAAATGCTGAAAATCTGGGAGTAAAGCAAATTAGGTAACTACAATTGTGACACTTGAATTAATCCATTTTGTCTTCTCAACTCTGTTTTAAAGCTGAAATCTAAGAAGACATGAAGATAATCCATTGGCTTTGAACACTCTGTGCCTTCTGGTTCTGCCACAGGAATAAAAAGAGCTTAATGCAAGTGGAAAATTAAGATTTCTGTTATTTTCTTTTTTAGAGACGGAGTTTTGCTCTTGTTGCCCAGGCTGGAGTGCAATGGTGCGATCATGGCTCACCGCAACCTCCTCCTCCTCCAGATTCAAGTGATTCTCCTGCCTCAGGCTCTTGAGTAGCTTGGATTACAGGCATGCATCACCATGCCCAGCTAATTTTGTATTTTTAGTAGAGACGGGGTTTCTCCATGCTGGTCAGGCTGGTCTCAAACTCCCGACCTCAGGTGACCCGCCTGCCTTGGCCTCCCAAAGTGCTGGGATTACAGGCATGAGCCACCATGCCCGGCCAAGATTTCTGTTATACATGATAAAGATAAACTAAAGAATTCCACAGAGTTCAAATTATTGTCAGTGTTCCCAAAAGGTATTTTCATCTGCGTTTGAGGGAAGGAGAAATATCAACCTTACTAATAACAAAGATAACTAAGACAACTAATTTGAGTGTAATTTCCTGAAATGTATTAATGGACTTTTTTTTTTTTTTTTGAGACGGAGTCTCGCTGTCACCAGGCTGGAGTGCAGTGGCATGATCTTGGCTTACTGCAACCTGTGTCCTGGGTTCAAGCGATTCTCCTGTCTCAGTCTCCAAAATAGCTGGGACACCATCCCCAGCTAATTTTTGTATTTTTAGTACAGTCAGGGTTTCACCATGTTGGCCAGGATGGTCTCGATCTCCTGACCTTGTGATCTGCCCACCTTGGCCTCCTAAAGTGTTGGGATTACAGCCATTAGCCACTGCGCCCGGCTCATTTTAGTTTTTAAAGTAGCCAGGGGATCTGGATCTAAAATCTGGACATTCTTTTAATCTCCATGGAAAGGCACTGTAAGTAGTTGCAGTGCGGTTAGGTGATGATGATGGCTGATCACACTTCCCTTTCTAAGCACATGGTCTACAAAATCAGCAATTAAAAAGAGATCATGGTTGTTGTAACTCAATCCTCCTACTCTGTGGAATTAATCTTTCCAACAGAAATAAAGGGTTGCATCTCTTTCTTCTTCCCTCTCTCATTTTTCCTTTCTTCCTTTCTCTCTCCCTTCTTTTTTCCTTCTCCCTCCCTCCCTTTCCTCCATCCTTCTTTTTTCCTTTTTCCCTCCCCTCTCCTCTGCTCTTTCCTTCCTTCCTTTTTCTCTTCTTTCCTGTCTCCCTCTCCCCCCTCCCTACTGCATCATGCATTCATTCATTTATTCAACAAATATTGATTGAGCATCTACTAGTACCTTTATCCTCTATCTTAGAGGATACAATAGTAAATGTATTGGTTATTCTGTGCTGGGTAACAAGCCACCCCAATACTAAGTGTATAAACTTAGTTTGAAATGGCAATAATATTGCTTGACTCAAGATTCTGTGGGTTGGCTGAATAATTCTTCTGCTGGTCTCATCTAGGCTTGCTCATCTGAATGCATTCTGCTAGAGGGTCAATCGGGCTGGAAGTCTTAATATAGATCACTTGTATATGAGTCTGTTGGTGCTGGGTATTGGTGGAGTGCCTCAGTTCTCCACCAGGTGGGAGTTAGGTTAGACTAGTTCCCTTAGAGGGCAGGAACTAGGACTTCACCGTTGGATAGGAGGAGAGGCAAATCACATTGCAGAGGGACGTGTTTATCAGGATGACAGGAATCTGGTACAATGTGGCCATATTTTGCATTTCACCGTAGTAAATGAGATAGATGGGGTTCCTACCCTCATGTAGTTTGCTGTCTAGTAACAACAATTAGCAATGACAGTTCACACTTGCAGAGTTCTCACAATGCAATATGCCAGGCACCATTCTCAATGATTTACAAGCATTAAGATATTTCATCTCCCAGTAACCTCATAACATCATAGTAAAGCCCTATTATAATATGAGCCACAGGCAACCTGCCTTATTCCAGGATTGTTAGGGGCTCTTCTCCATGGAAAGGATGATAAACGAAGCATCCAGGGAAAAGGGGAAGGGGGGAGAGAAGAAAAAGGGTGCCACGGGAAAAGTCACTGAGAGGTAAGATTTTGTTTGAGAATTGCCATTGCCTGCAGTCAAGTGAAATCAAGACCAAGTAAACAAAGTTGCCAAGTTGGGCAACAAAAAAGGGCATTCACCCCATCCCAAGACAATTACTCGGGAGATTCTGAAAATAAAGTTTATTGCTTAAAACTCCATGAATGAAATTAGATAGGCAGATACCAAATGGGAAGAATTATTAACAACATAAATTGGTTCAACCATGTATTCATTCAACTACTGAGCACCCACTAGATTCTGCAGTTCCAGACCCTTTTCTAAGCACCTAGGTAAATATATACCCCAATAGAAACCTACCTAGGAGAGTATTCTCTAACATGGGTTTGAAGTTGATTCATTTTTCACCATATTTTTCTCTTTTTTTAAAAAAAATCTTCTGAGTCTTTTTGCACATAAGCATATTTTTCTCTTAATAGCATATCTTGATAACAATCATCAGTCTGATAGGTCTAGCTCATTCTATTTGAACAGATATACACCAATATTCATTTAAATCTCAATGGATTTTAGGTTGTTTATAATTTTACCCTATTGCAACCACTGCTACCAAGGGCACCTCAGTTACTGCTTCTAGGCACATGGAGAAGTATTTCTATGATCTACAAGCAAGATTATTTCAACAAATGGTATGTACATTCTAAACATTTTAGTAGCTATTGCTATGACACCTTCCAATAAGGCTGAACCAATTCACATCTTATCAGCATGAGAGTATCTACTCCTTTGCAAATCATTAAATTAACAATCTGAGGGGCAAAAACAACAACAACAACAACAACAACAACAACAACAAAACCCCACAAACCAACAACACAACAATGAAAACAACAAAAACCCCATTTTGTCACTATTGGGTTAGTTTGAATTTGAATTGTCCTAATTTCCAGAGCAGTCCTTACCAGTTTTCAAGTGGCCGTATTTATAAGACATCACTCATATCTCAGTAGTAATTTCCTTCAGGAAATTGCCCAGTTTTTTTTAAGTTTGTGGATAAATTGAGGGTTAAACTGTTTCCAAATGAAGTTTAAGGTTTACAGTGAAATGTATGACTCCAAAGGATATCCAAGTAGCAGCACAGAGCAGTTTATTTTTTTTTTTGGAGACTGAGTCTTGCTCTGTCACCAGGCTGGAGTGCAGTAGCACAATCTCCGCTTACTGCAACCTCCACCTCCTGGGTTCAAGAGATTCTTCCGCCTCAGCCTCCCGAGTAGCTGGGACCACAGGCGCGTGCCACCACGCCTGGCTAATTTTTTTTTGGTATTTTTAGTAGAGACGGGGTTTCACCATGGCCAGGATGGTCTTGATCTCTTGACTGCGTAATCTGCCCGCCTCAGCCTCCCACAGTGCTGGGATTACAGGCGTGAGCTACCGTGTCCGGCCAGAGCAATTTCAAAGAAATTACAAGGCTCTTATCAGAGTGAGAGCATAGATGAACAGCAGATCCATGGTTTGTCGAGGGCTTATTCATCACAGAGTTATTTTTGGGGTAAAAATACAAATAGGCAGGCCACCTTACTTCTGAACAAAATAAACGTGATAATGTTCTCTACAAGAAAAGATGTCAATATCCATGGTGATAAATAAATGTATGCTTTATCATTTCAGAAGTTGTTTATGGAAAGAATGACTCCGCAGGAAATGCAGATGAGAAACCGTAGGAAATCTGAACTGGGCTTTTGACTGAAGCAGGTTAAATAAAAGCCATTATGCTTTACTTTATAACTAGACTTTGTATTTTAAATTTAATCACATCGATGTCGTAAATGGCATAATTTTATTCACATAAAATTGATGAATACAATGTCTTTTTTTTCTCATTAAAAATTACTCCAAATTGGGCTGAAATGTTTCTAAATGCTCAGACTGGAACATGTGGTGAAGCCGTGGATGGGGTAGAAAATATCCTTGGTAAGTTATTAGGTCCTTCTTCTTATGGAATTTCGTATTATGTTACTAACAGGGAATGCTGACAGCCCCCTTTGAAGACTCACATTTATAGTAGAATGGTATTTTCTGTGGTGGTTTCGGGATGTGATTATTAGTAAATAGAATTTAGGAAAACAACCATGTAGTATATCCATATAAAGCCTTAATTTTTGTACCAAGCTAGCCAATCCATAAAAAAAAAATCTATTGATTCTACCTATCGAATGCTTATCAGTTATTCCAGTCCTCCCAATGTCTACTGCTAGTCCCAGGCACCTCACTGATGTCTTGCCTATAGCCCTGCAGAGGCTTCCAATGGGTCTTTGGGAATCCCCTCTAGCTCTGGGGTTTGGTACCTTCAGGCAACCAACACCCAAGTCCTACTTGATGAGAACACCCAATGACTCAAGGGAAAGTGACCCCTTCTCCCATTCAGGGACAGATTCTGGCTACTCGAAGCCAGTTAGGGTGGCCTCATTTTCCTTGCAGTGGCTGGTCTGGAACAAGCAAATGAACTACGAGTGGGATATAAACCCACAAATCTTAATAAGTTATGTCTCCGCTTAAAAACCTCTCACTCAATGGCTTCCCGAGTCTTTTAGAATAAAAGTCTTAATGAGGTCCTTTGTCAGCTGTCACAGTGCTCTAACTTTTCCTTAAAGCATCCTCCCCATGTCTGGGCTCCAGCACAGAGCTCTTCTCTGAGTTGCTGGAAGCTCTGAAAGCGGTTGTTCTAAGAGCCTGCACACAAAATGATCATTTCGTTCCACAGACTACAGCAAGTGTTGACATAATAATAATAATAGTGTCACTTTGCTTCAATCTTCTTTCCACTTTCTTTGTTCATACTACTCTTTCAGCTCCTCGGTAAAATCTTCCTATGTTCCCTTCCTCTGAGACATGGGAAGCTTCCCTTTTATAGGTTCTCAAAACACCCTGTATTTTCTCATAACCCTTATGTATTAGTCCGTTTTCACACTGCTATAAAGAATTGCCTGAGACTGGGTAAATTATAAAGGAAAGAGGTTTAACTGACTCATACTTCCTCATGGCTAGGGAGGCCTCAGGAAACTTACAATCATGGCAGAAGGGGAAGCAAGTACCTTCTTCACATGGCGGCAGGAGTGACAGAGCCCAGGAAAGACTGCTACCTTTAAACTATTTGACCTCCTGAGAACTCCTTCACTATCAGGAGAAGAGCAGAGGGGAAACTGCACCCATGATCCAATCACCTCCCACCAGGTTCCCCTGGACATGGGGGGTCACAGTTTGAGATGAGATTTGCGTGGGGTCACAGAGCCAAACATATCACCTTACCACAGTTTCGAAGAATTTCCTTGTTTTTGATGGCCTTGACAGTTTTGAGGCATACTGGTTATTTTGTAGAATGTTCCTTTATTGGGATTTGTTTGATGATTTTCCCATAAAACCGGGATTGTGAGTTTTGGGGACAAACACTTAACAGAGGTAACATGTCCTTCTTATCACATTCTATCAAGGGTGTCCGCAACTAACAGAATGTCATTACTCACGGTGACCTGGGTTACCTTGCCAGGGTCGTGTTTGTCATGTTCTTCCACTTCAAAGTTACCCTTGTAGGCCTGGAGCAGTGACTTGCACCTGTAGTCTTAGCCCATGTGGAGGCTATAGCAGGAGGACTGCTTGAGGCCAGTGGATGGAGAGCAGCCTGGGCAACACAGTGAGACCTTGTCTCTACAAAGATAAAAATTAGCCAGGCTTGGTGGCATGCATCTGCAGTCCTAGCTACTCAGGAGGGTGAGGCAGGAGGATCACTTGGGCATGGGAGGTGAAGCTACAGTGAGGCATGATCATGCCAGTGCACTCCAGCCTGGGTGACAGAAAAAGACCCTGTCTCAAAAATCAATCAATCAATCAATCAAGTTACTCTTTTGTCCCCTCTCTGGAAGAAAGTCACGGCATGCAGCCCACATCTAAGCAGGGGGGAGTTATGTTCCTCTTGCAGTGCAGTTTTCAGGAAGCTCGGGCAGAGCTGTCAGGGAGTCTATGAGTCAGGGTCCCCCATCAGAGGAGTCCTGCATATCCCAGGAATGGGCCTGGCTCAATGTTTCTTTCATGCTCAGTCACTAGCTGGGAGCACCTTATGGCAAGCATGGTCTTGCTGCAAACGTGGGAGTGGATTTCAGGATTCAGCAGGTGGGGCTGTGGGCTATTACGCTTCCTGCAGTCAGAGACCTGCAAGACACCTTCTCATGGAGGCCTGGGAAATGGGCAGCAGCTGCATGTAGCAATCCTATTGATAGCCCAAGCTCAGGTCCCAGCCAACCACTAGCATCATCTACTGGTTCCACTAGAGGTGGGCCCTGCAGCCTTCCAGCCCTGGAGTAGGGACCTGCCCTTTCTGCTTTGCCCTACACAAATCTCCCAATGCAGGGCAGGCAGTCCCAAACTGGGGCTTAGCCTGGGAGGGCTTCACTCAGGAAAGAATATGAGAGTGAGCTGGTGGTGGAAGAAAACAGCTTTATTGAGGCAGCAGTGTTATAGCTCTGTGGCTGGTCCTCCAGCGCAGGGCTATCATAGGCAGTGTGCCAAGAGTAGCAGCTCAGGGGCAGGTCTGCAGTCACACTGATACCCACGGACATGGTTTGGCTGTGTCCCCACCCAAATCTTATCTTGAATTCCCATGTGTTGTGGGAGGGATCCAGTGGGAGGTAACTGAATCACGGGGGCAGGTTTTTCCTATGTTGTTCTCATGATAGTAAGTCTCACTGATTTACAATTATTATAAGTGGGAGTTTTCTTGCACAAGCTCTCTTTGCCTCCTGCCATCCACGTAAGATGTGACTTGCTCCTCCTTGCCTTCCATCGTGATTGTGAGGCTTCCCCAGCCACAGGGAACTGTAAGTCCAATTAAACCTCTTTCTTTTGTATATTGCCCAGTCTGTGTATGACTTTATCAGCAGCATGAAAACGAACTAGTACACTCACTTTTAAGTACATGCAAACTAAAGGAAGGATTATGCAGAAATCTTAAGAAAAAGGGTAACTTCTGGGTAATCAGGTCATTGCCATGGAAAGGGGCAGTTACTTCCGGGTGTTGCCATGGCTACAGTAAACTGACATGAAACACTAGTAGGTGTGTCTTATAAAAAGGTGCTTCCGCCCAGTACCTGTTTAGCTAGCCCTCATTTGGTCCAGTGTCCAAGCCTCACCTCAAGAGTTGAGTCCTCACCCCCATGGGAGGGATCAAGGGTTGTTTATGCTGCCTAGTTTTGGTGCTTTTGCTTCCAAGAGACCCGCCTGTCCCTTCATGGAAACGCCCCTATTTTGCTTAGACTGGGTGTGGTCGCATCTGTGATGCTGACCCAAGCATCCTGAAGACCCTCCTTGGCCTGTGGATTAGGCAGACACTGGAGCCACTGGTGAGAAATGCTGAAAAGATTCTGCTTCGACGGCAGCAAAAACTAAGCAATCACAGGGGATTCTTCCAACCCTGGGGCTCGGTTGGCCTGGATCCAGGCCATGGGCATTTCTTCTCATTGATAAAGGCAATTTATAACTCATTCTCACCTTCAAAAGTGCTTTTCTGGGAAGGGATTGTGCCACTGCACAGAAAGAAGAGCCACAGCACCACTGAGCAACTTTGTCCCACCTGGTTCTGTTACAGGCATCCTCTCACCTAGCCAGGGACTTTTAGTACCTTCTGAGCTACTCAAATAGAAATGGTAAGACCAAGACTCTGATACAAAGAACCTTCTGGCAAGGACATTAGAACTAGTATTTTCCGCTTATGTAAAGAAATGGAAGCATGATTTTAAGCAAACAAGATTTGCTGATCGCGAATGCATTCCAGAGTGTTTATTCACCACCTTTCAGAAAATTAGAATTTCTGTTTAAACAAAAGATTTTCTTCTCATAATCTATTTATGGCTGACATTGCAAAAGTCATTTTATTATGCGAATCAAAGGATGAGAAGTGGAAAACGAAGGTCAAGGCAGACTGGATGATGAGGGTCACAGGTGGGAGTCGAGCAGTTATTGGATTTTGTTTCCCAGTTTATGCAAACCCCTCCCCAGGGAGACAGCAAAGGGAGAGGAGTAAGAGCAGAAGGGGAGGAGGGAGGGCTGGAGAGAGGAGGGCAGTGCTGGGACCCGCTCAGCATCTATTCCTGTTCTTCCTAAAGGAATTCCAGTTTCACTCTGGAATCTCCCCATGCTCAAAGCAATCCACCCCGCAGGAGAAGCTGCTCCAACCCCTGGCTCTAGGATGCATCTGTCTCCTCCACTGGCATCAAGAGACAAGGATGGGGTGTGCATTAATGTAAATGCTGGAGTCACACAGCTTGGGTTAAACTCATAGCCTATTTACATGCTGTGCAACCTCAAGCAAGTAACCCCACCTCTCTGGGCCATAGTTTCCTTGGCTGTAAAGTGTGTGGATAATAATTACAGACATTTCATAGGGCTGTAAGAGGACTGAATTCATACTGTAAAGTGTTTAGGATGATACTGGGTACAGAGCATTTTGTTACATAAAAATCTCAGTCTCATTGTCTTTACCAGTATTTGGTTCAGAAACGGATATGTGGCTGTCTCCGGCTAAATCTACCTGAGTGATGTCTCCCCTTCAGATTTCTGGCTTTGTAAGGAAAACGCCTCCCTACTGGTGTGACTCAGCGTCAAGAGGGTCTCTGCTACTGAAGCCTTCCAGAGCAAGTTACTGTACTCCCTCTACTGCTGGCTGTGAGTTCTCAGCAGTTATCCTGCACACTTGGGAATTTTTGTGACACAAGAAAATGAAACTTACAACTGACTCACAAACACAACATTCTATGCATGCTAAATACACCTGTTAATGATACCATTAGTATCTTTTGTAGATACTGATTCAAAGGTGTTGGGCTTTGGAATTTCACTTTGTTATCGATACCATCTCCTTCCCCACAAAGGTCTCTAGTAAGTATTCAGGTCCTGAGAAGTCTGTAGGCCCCAGCGCTGGGCCATTTACACCTAATGAGTAAAGTGGTTCCTTCTCGGATGTCCCACAGACTCCACCCTGCAGCGGGGCAGCCAGGCTGCCACCTCCTACAGCCGTGATTTCCAGAAAGAAACACACCTTGCTACCAACGTCGGGCAAAGCACTCTGATGGGCCTGGCTTGGCCATGCAGCCACCTTCAGATCAGGGTTGTGGGGGCTGTCATGTGACCCGAATAAGTCACATGGCTTTTTGCCAGTGTCACATGGGAGACCGCCCTAGTTCAGCTTTTCCATTAGCCAAGGTGACTTCTCAGCTGTATGGAGTCAGGCTTTTGCTGTGATGATATCCTGTCCCTAAAACGACCAGACATGAAATGGAGGCGCCCCCGACAAGCAGCACTAGCTGGGCACAGCTCCTCGGCCCTACCATGTGCTCGTGGCTGGGATGTTCAGCTCCAGTGCCTCAGGCAGGGACCCAGGATGGGGTGGGCTCTGTCATCTCCGCTCACATCCCTTTGGCCCAACTAAGTCATAAGGCCACGCCCCCGACAAGAGTGTGTGGCTGACGCTCCGCCCACTGTGATCCTGTCCACACAACAGGTGAGCCAGGACCTGGCACGCGAATGCAACCAGCATGCTGCCTGCTATTGAGCCTGATGACCATGACTTGGATTGCCCGCCTGGCTCTGGCATGCCATCCCCTTGGCTGGGCTGCCATACGGCAGAATGCAATTGACAGACTCACCATTAGAACATGAATCTCTCTGTCATCCTGGGACCCCTGGGAAGTGGTTCGCGGACCTGTGAGCATCCCTTTCCCAGGACGCCTGCAGCTCTGTCGCCATGGGGAAATAGCAGGAAACGTGGGACACGGCTGTTCTGCCTGTTGGGAATTAAGAAAACAGAAGACAAAATTGATTACAGAGGTTACATGTGAATGTATGTGCCTGTTAAAACACGCGAACAGTAAAGCAATGTACAAAATAAAATGAAATCGCCTTTCTCCCTGCCTCCCTATAGGTAGACGCGGTGATGCCATCCTTCAGCGCTGATTTACCTGCATGCCTTCTTTCTACTTGAAAAAGTGGACTGCAAAAAAAGGGGAAGGGGCATGGAGGGAGGAGGGAGGAGGGGGCCAGGGAGCAGGTCACTCAGGCCTGGCCAGCACCTCGGCCTCCCTGTGCACAGTCCCCTATAATCCAGGCCCAGCCACCCCAGCGGGTCTCTGAGCCTCTGGCTGTGGGCTAGTTAGGGGAGGCTCTCTCTTCCCAGGCTGCTGCTGGCCTCCTAGAGCTTCTGGAATCACACAGAGATGCAGGTCTCTAAAAATCTACCAAGGGCCAGACATGGTGGCTCATGCCTGTAATCCCATTACTTTGGGAGGACGAGGAGGGCAGATCACTTGTGGTCTGGAGTTCAAGGCCTGCCTGGTCAACATGGTGAAAACCCATCTCTACTAAAAATACAAAATGAACTGGGTGTGGTGGTACATGCCTGTAAACCCAGCCGCTTGGGAGGCAGAGACAGGAGAATCACTTGAACCCAGGAGGTGGAGGTTACAGTGAGATTGCACTATTGCATTCAGCCTGGATGACAAAAGCAAAACTGTTTCAAAAATAAATAAATAAATAAAAAATAAATAAGAATCTACCAGGATTCCTCATGCAGACGTGCAATTTGATGCGGCAGGTCAGAGGGGATGGCTGTGCTTGCTACGTGTGGCCTCACTTCAGTGAGGACTGAGCCCCTATTCCTTCGCTGCTGTCAGGGCCCAGTGCCTGTCCAGGGCCTGGGATAGCTCCATCATCCCATAACAGACAAGTGCAGAGCACCTTCTTTCCCAGGCTTGTGCCCTCACTGGTCACAGGGCCGAGGAGCAGGGAAGACAGTGGTCTGCGTAGGATGGCTCAGGTCCCAGAGGCCTTCACTCCAGTCCCAGGCGACAGGCTGTTCAAAGTGTGGCTCTGTCACCCAGCTGATCCTCTGACCTCTCCCTTATCTTCAAAACCAAGGTCTCAGCTCCCCTCTCTCTGAGTCTTAGCCAGGACTGAGTATTCTGAGGGTCTCTCCCTCAATGAAATTGGACCATGAAAATGATAAACCCTTGAGCTGTTCCAACTCACCCACCCTCTGCCTTGCCATCAGCTTCTCTACTCTGATCTTCCAAGGAGGGTCTGGCTTGGACCGACTTTTTTAGGGTATGCTTTCATGAAGCAGAATCTGAGGTGAGTCAGAGCGCGAGAAGGGCTGCAGGTGCCTGAACACAGACACACCTGGGAAAGTGAGGCATTCAGCGAGGCTCAGGGAAAGACCCCATTGCTGGGCCCTGTGGCCTCTTCACAGCAGCAGAAAACTGAAATAAAGACTTGTGCAGTGTTTCTCAGACAGCAACACCATCCTGGGACTGCCTCGCATGGCTCCCAGCCCTGCACACCCTCTGCTGCTAGTATGGATGGGGCAGGAGTGCCCTAGAGGAAGGCACGCTCTGCAAAGCTGGGGGTGGGGGAATTGTTGATCGAAGAAAAGGAGAGAAACTCAATACATAGCCTTGAGGAGCAGATATAACAGCACAGAAAGCTGGCGTACCAATTACAAATGGCATGATGCTGTCCTGAGTTTTCCAAGCTGCAAGCACGGTGTGGTAGTCCCAGTCACTGGCACAAAGCTCCCCGTTCACTGTTGAGGCACTGTAGGGTCCCGCGTTCATTTCCTGAGACAGCTGCAATAAAAATACCCCAGACTGAGGGGCTTAAACAGCAGACATTTACCCTCCCACAGTTCTGGAGGGGAGAAGTCCAAAATTAAGGTGTTTGCAAATCCACGCTCCTGGGAGGACTCTTCCTGCCCCCGCAGCTCCTGATGTTCTCTGGCTCCCAGCTGCGTCACTCCACGCTCTGCCTCCATCATCACGTGGCCTTCTCCCTGGGTGTTTCCTATCTATGAAAATTACGTTCTTAGAGGACCGAAGTCATTAGATTTAGTGCACACCCTAATTCAGTATGACCTAATCTCCACTTGATTACATCTGCAAAGAACCTGTTTCCAAATAAGATCACATTCACAGACAGCAGGGGTTAGGACTTCCACACATTTTTTTTGGGTAACCTTCCATGTCCCCTGCCTTTATCACTTCTGTAAACTCTGCCCTGACATCTGACCACCAGCAGCTGCGCTTCTTTGCTCGAGAGCTTTCTGCTGCTGCTGGAATTCACACTATCACCCATTCCAGGTAATTGGCACCATCAATTCTCCACCCAAGGAGTGCCCAACCATGACTGACAGCTGTTGGTATATAAATCCCAAGGCCCCTTTGGGTGGGAGGACTAAAAAAATAATACCCCCAATTTTCAACATTTGCTCATATTTGGCAACGAGCTAAAAGTGGGAGGTGGACTGATTAGCCGGTCAGAGGATCTGGGTGGAATGTCAGTGCTGCCTCTTATCAGCTGTGCGACCTTGGGAAAGTTCATTCATTCATTCAACAAATAAATATTGGTAGGGTGTGCCAGGCAATATCCAGGATATGAAGGAGTCATTGATGAGCAAAAACACACAGTTCAGGCCTTCTTGGCGCTTACAGACTAGAGAGAGGGAAAGATAAAGAGTCACACAGATACACATACCACGATGATAGAGGCTCTGAAAAGAACAACGTGGTATGAAAGAAGAAACTGGAGCACCAGGCCAGGTGTGTGAGCAGAGCTCTCTGAGGACATGATGTCTGAGCAGAGATGGACGTACCTGGAGGTGTTTGCCAGGTGAGGGAGCAGTGCGGTGGGAGGATGGCATTTCCGCCAAAAGCAACGGCACAGGCAAAGGTCCTGGGGTGGAAGGGAGGCCAGCACATCTCAGAAACTGCACGCAGAGCATTATTTACTCTCCTGTTGAGAAATGAAAGAATATATACAAAACGCCCACCTTTCAGGTTACTGGGAAAATCGAACAAAATATGGCACAGTAAAGTGCCTATGAAACATCCTTCTTTCCAGCCTTGGGAAAACCTCGCAGGGGTCTGAAGCTTCTCATCCTGGCAGCGGGGCAAGGGTGAGTGGGAATTTATACCGTCCCCAACGCGACTACTTCATGCTGCCTCTTTATTTGTATGCAGGTCATGTGCCTCTTATGTATCATTTCTTGGGGCATCGTTTGCTTTAGTTTTGAGAATTGGGAGTAAATTATGCAGGCTTCCTGCCAGGCCTTCTAGCAAAGTTGTCCTCTGGGTTTGGGGACTTGCCCGAATCTGGGGCTTTACTTACACAACGCTGCCCTCTGCTGGCCACTGATGGAGGTCTGGGCACTGCTCTTGAGCAGGGCAGGACACAGTACCATGTGGGTAGCCTTCATCCCAGCTTTTGCTCTGTTTCCGGGTGGAGATGGGGCTTCCACTCACATTGAACAGTCAATGGACTTCCCTTCCTCTCTTCTCCATTATTCCTTTCACCCAATAAATGAGTGTTTAAGCTCCACCCTAAGCACGGCACGTTCATAATCTTACTGCAATCTGCACACAAACTTGGAGATAATTACTGCTATTCCTTTCTCAGAAATGAGAGTGGTCAGATGACTTTCCCAAGATCATGAGCAGTGAAGCTGGAAAGCAGGGCTGCCTTCAGGTGCCTGTGACCTAGGCACAGGGCCCTGTGCTCAGTTTAATGCTCTGCTGTTGACATCTTGAAATTCTTAATAGTTTTTGAACACAATACCTTGCATTTCTTGGCCAGGCATGGTGGCTCCTGCCTGTAATCCCAGCACTTTGGGAGTCCGAGGCGGGCAGATCACGAGGTCAGGAAATTGAGACCAGCCTGGCCAGCATGGTGAAACCCCCATC
Source organism: Cebus imitator (assembly GCF_001604975.1). Lineage (NCBI taxonomy): Eukaryota > Metazoa > Chordata > Mammalia > Primates > Cebidae > Cebus > Cebus imitator. Next base: position 1,458,567 of record NW_016107474.1, on the reverse strand, counting down.
TCTACTAAAACTACAAAAATTAGCTGGGCATGGTGGCAGCTGCCTGTAATTCCCAGCTACTCGGGAGGCTGAGGCAGGAGAATTGTTTGAACCCAGGAGGCTGAGGTTGCATGATCGCGCCACTGCACTCCAGCCTGGGCTACAGAGTAAGACTCGGTCTCAAAATAAACAGACAAACAAACAAATAAGCAAACAAACCAACTAATCATGCATTTCCATTTTGCACGGGGCCCGGCACATTATGTGTCCGTGCTGCTGTTAGAGCTGTGGGTTCTAACCAGACTGCCTTCACTCCAACCCCAGTGCTTTCCTACCTCCTCTGGGCTCTTTCTAAAAGGCACACCTGGCAGCTCAACATTTAACTCCCAAGATGGCGCTCCATTACCTACAGGATCATGCAGCTTATTTCTTAACGCAGGGATTCTTACCCTGGCTGGACACCCAGGGGACGGAGGGCTTTGGAAAAGTACTAATGCTTTGGGCATGTTGCCCAGAATGCTGTGGGTGGGCCCTGGCATTGCTGTGTATCAAAGCTTTCCAGGTGATTCTAATGAGAAGACTACAGCACTATTGGTGTAGGGCCTGGCATTGTTCCTGACGTTCATTGGGTGTTTAATAAATGTTTTCCAACTTTTTAGAGAAACGAATTGACTGGAAGGCTCATGCTGAGAATTAAACTGAGTCGTGAATAAGAAGATTTAACTTTGGGTTCCATGTTTGCATCAGACTAGGAGCTCAGAGTTTGCCAGGTAATTGGGGAAGCTACCCGGGGCTGGTTGGAGAGGGAGAAAGAGTGGGAAAGACTTGGAAATTAGGTGCACCTTCCTGAATATTTGGACCTTGGTAAGGCTTAAATTTACTTTGCCTGGAAATAGCACCTGATCCCACTGAGGTAACTCCTCTCCCCCATCCTCAACTCCAGTTCTGTGATGAGTGGGTTAATCCCATGTCTGGTCTCAGTGTAGGGTGCTGACCCAGGCCTGGACAATCAGATTATTCCATTCCTCTCGGCTGGCTTCCGTGCTTGGCTCAGAGATAAGCGTATACCCCAAACCAGACTTATGATAGGCAACCTTGGGACACTGGCAGGAACTTTGGCCCAGAGAAGCTGTTGTTCTCCAGGGGCTGGGGCCTGAGGGGTTTCAGTGCAACTGGGGCTTGTGGCAATCTTGAGGGACTATGTTAACCTCTCTTCCTGGGTCCACAAGGGGCGTGGTTTCAAAAGCAAGAACTTCCCAGCGCCATGCCTCCATTCACCTCCCCATCTGGGAACCTAGAGTTCTTTGTCTAACTTTCTCATGCGTGGGCTAGCTAAAATTTCAGGTGTGCTCCTTTGGTTAAAAAGAGGCCAAAAGCCCTGGAAGGAGGGGCTCTGCTGTGGGCCCAAGCAACCAATCTAGGATCAGAGTCAAAGATCAGTCACTCCAGAGGAAGTTTGAAAGAACTCCTCTCACTGGACAAGAACATGAATGGGGCGGGAATAACTTCAAAGTTAAAACTCCACTGCACCTTACCTGTGGGGATTTCCCTCTCTGGGATCCCCTCCCACAACAGCGTGGGAGCTGCTCTCTCTACTTCTCTCTCTTTCTCTGCCTAATAAATCGCTCTCTACAAAACTCTTTGGGTCCGTGATATTTATACGAACGGTAAGCCCACTGCACCTCCAGGGCCTCTTCCCCCATTCCTGGGGAAGGGGAGGCCAAGAACCCGGGACACCCGGTTACAATCTTACCGTGGTGGCAAAGGCATCATACAGGATGGTGGAGTTGACTGGCAGCAGCCATTCCTGATGAATTTGACCAACTGGATTCAGCAATGTCTGAATTTACCCCAAGCTCCTGCTTCCAAGTGTCAAGAAATGCCATTTCTTGCGTCAGTACCTTGCGGTTGATTACTGGTCACTTGCAGCTGAAAGCAAGCAATAAGGAATGTAAATACCCCGAACAAAATTCCCTGTCCCTTGGTTCCTTAATCACCCTACAGGGGATTTGCAGGGAGCCGAATATTCAGTCTGGAGAGATGCATTCAGGGAACAAACGGGGCTGGTACCTGCGTCAAAGTCTTGCCTTCAGCGAAGATGGCAACCTGACATCTTTCTCCCCCGCAGTGCAACAGCAGACCTTTGATACTGACTCTATGAGGTCCATTTTTTTTTCTTTTTTGTCTGATCACAGCTTTCCAGGATACGCATCTATCCAATGGTCAAGTGTCTGCTGAGTATCTACTTTGTGCGGGCACTGTGCTGGTACAGGACTTGTGAAGATGACTGTGTTTTCAGGTCAGCCCAGAAAAGGCAGTGCAGTCCAGTAGACAATTTTCAGAATCGTAGCTGCAGAGGATGGAGCATTCTATTTATTCAATTATTACTTTATGTAAGCAGTTGCGAGAATATTTAAACCCAGTGCACACTTCAATAAACAGATACGTGCTTTCCAGGGCAGCTGCCGAAGACGGCGGAGGGACAGGTCCTGGTGCTGGATGGTCACGGCCAACTCCTGGGCCGCCTGGCGGTTATCGTGGCTAAGTAGGTACTGCTGGGCCGGAAGGTGTTGGTCGTACGCTGTGAAGGCATCAACCTTTCTGGCAATTTCTACAGAAACAAGTTGAAGTACCTGGCTTTCCTCTGCAAGCCGGTGAACACAAACTCTTCGAGAGGCCCCTGCCACTTCCGGGATCCCACCACTTCCGGGCATCTCGCCACTTCCGGGCTCCCAGCCGCATCTTCCGGTGGACCGTGCGAGGCATGCTGCCCCACAACATCAAGCAAGGCCACGGTGTTCTGGACCGCCTCGAGGCGTTTGACGGCATCCCACCGCCCTACAAGAAAAAGCGGATGGTGATTCCTGCCACCCTCAAGGTTGTACGTCTGAATCCTACAAAAAAATTTGCCTATCTGGGGCGCCTGGCTCACGAGGTTGGCTGGAAGTACCAGGCAGTGACAGCCACCCTGGAGGAGAAGAGGAAGGAGAAAGCCAAGATCCACTACCGGAAGAAGAAACAGCTCATGAGGCCGAGAAGAACCTGGAGAAGAAAACTGACAAATACACAGAGGTCCTCAAGACCCACGGACTCCCGGTCTGAGCGCGATAAAGACTGTTAATTCCTCCAAGAAAATAAAAAATAAAAACAGATACGTAGTAGGTAGCCAAATTTTACCACACTAGTCGTGAGACAGAACTGACAAAAAAGAAACGTGCCATAATTTTTTTGAGACTTTTTTATTTTTTTGAGACAGGAGCTCACTCTGTTGCTCAGTCTGGAGTGCAGTGGCATGATCTTGGCTCACTGCAACCTCTGCCTCCTGGGTTCAACTGATTCTCCCACCTCAGCCTCCCAAGTAGCTGAGATTATGCAGGCATGCACCACTACACCTGACTAATTTTTGTATTTTTTGGTAAAGACGGGATTTCACCTTGTTGGGCAGGCTGGTCTTGAACTCCCGACCTCAAGTGATCCACCTGCCTCCCAAAATACTGGGATTATGGGCATGGGCCACCGCATCCAGCTGGTGCAATAATTTTTGAAACAAATTTTGGCTGTTGGTGTTATTGGCAGGGAAAGATGAATATTTCCACAAGGAATTTGATGACAATGCTGGCTTCTTAAAGGGCTTTCAATGTGGATAACACAGGTTCTTTGAGGACACTTTGCTTTGGAGACATTGGCCCATCTCGGGGTGCCTGGAGCCCTCTTCTCCTGGCAGTCTCTTGTGATCTGTGCCATGCCAGATCCCCTGAGTCAGAGATAGCAGAAGGCAAGCAGAGTCACACGTTAGTAGTTGACTTTAGGTGGTATTCAGGTGTTCACTGCAGGAATTCTTTTAGCTTTGTTGAATGTTTAAAATTTTTCATAATAAAATGTTGGAAAAAAAAAAGAACTTGGTTCAAATTTATTCCCCTCCTTTTTTTTTTTTTTGCAATTTTCTGTTTTTCTTTAGCTTCTCTTTGATTACTCAAGTTGCCAGCCCCAGAGCAATTACTTTCTGCAAACAAGTTCTCAGAAGGCTCAGATGAATTTTGGACCTAATTTAATTCCCAATTTACTTGCTTATGGAAAAAAAAAGGCTTAGTTTCTTCGCACCACATCAACCCTTGGTGTACCAGTTTTGATTTCTTTTAAAAAGCTGGCTATAAGATGCCAAGCCAGGCAGCATGAGATAGTCCCAATGAATTAATGAAAACTGGGGGAAAAAGGGGTGTTCAGAGCTTGCAGGACAATAGCAAAACCCATACACAGACAAAGGAAGCCTCAGAGGGGACAAGCACTCCAAGATAAAGGGAGAGCGTGGATGGTGCCTATGATAAGGTGCAGAGAGGAGCGAGCTGCTCCGATGGGCAAGGATGAATGAGGCCAGTCAGAACCTCTCTCTGTATCAAACACCTGGATGGTGGTTCCAGGCACAGGGTTGGTAAAACAGGTACAGATTTGTCCTTTGATTTGCAGCCTCCCCAGAAGATATGCTGACATCCTCACCCTCGGTATGTGTGAATGTGACCTTATTTGGAACTAGGGTCTTTGCAGAAAATAACTAGTTAAGATGAGGTCATCATGGATTGGGTGTGCTTTAATCCAATGACTGGGGTCCTTATAAGAAGAGGTTAACTTGGACACAGACACACCGAGAGGAGAACAGAATGTGAAGACACGCCGACATGTGGAGGGAAGAAGGCCATGTGATGATGGACACGGAGATGGGAGTGATGCGGCTGCCAGCCACGGGCTGCGGGGAACCACCAGGGCCACCAGGAACCATTAGGAGCTACCAGGACCTGGACGAGGCAAGAAAGGCACCCCCCCACCCCCAGAGCCCCATGAGGAACAGGGCCCTGCCCACCCATTGATATTGGATTTCTGGCCTCCAGACCGTGAGAGAGCACATATCTGATGTTTTAAGGCCCCTGGTGTGTGGAACTTTGTTAGGGCAGCCCCAGGACAGTCACACATAGGGTAATGGTGGAGTCCCAGAGAGGTCTGCAGAGTCACTGCTTCAGGGCTTATTTTGACCTTGGTCTGCCCTTGGTGTCAACAGCCACAGTCCTCCTTGGTTGTTGCTTCTGTGTCTTGACTCTAAACAACTAATGACTTGTCTTAGAGTAGAGCACTGCGTCCGTCCATTCGCCCTCTACTCTCTTCTGCAGGCAGCCTAGAGACAACGGGGGTTCTGGGGAGCCCAGCTTAGCCTGGAGTCTAACTGTATCAACATTACTGGTAAAGAACAAAAAGCACCCGGAGGAGGTGGGTCAGCCATGGGACCTCATGCAAAGACAGCTGGGGTGCAACCATGGGCTCTCTGCCTCCTGCCTTCTGGGAGTCAGGCCCATGCAGTGGCTAGTCCCTGCCTGGGAGGTGGGTGTGTCTCCCCTGCTTTGGGAGCATGGGTTCCAAACTGCTTTCTTGGTGGAATTCAGCTTCCTGGGTAGATTGGCTAGCAGAGAGAACTCCTTCATACTTTCATTTCTCACTGAACATTAATACGTGGTCATGCTGGAGTCCAGTGAGTGGAGGAGCATGCTGTGGAACTCAGGAATGCCCCCAGGGCTGGGCCAGCCTGGGGACCTGTTTGAGTGGGTGGGCAGCCCATGCTTCCCTTGTGCCTTCCTTCCTCTTCTTGAAAATATGTCCTGGGCTCAGAGCAGATGAGGTTGTCCCCCAGCTAACCCTTAGCCAGTCAAGGTTATTCGGGGCCCCATTGCTAGTGATGGCTGTGAGGTAGGCATGTGACCAGCACTTGGCCAAACACATAGAAGGGCAGGTCTGTTGAAAGATTACAGGAAAGTGTGTCAGTGGGTGGGGCGGGGGGAGAAAAGGGAGAGAGAGAGACACAGAGAAGAGTCAAAGCCCCCCTCACACTGCCTCCCTGCCTTGAATGGGGCCTCCCCCTTGGATGTGTATCCAAGTTGGGATGGTTTTAACAAGGGAAGCAGCAAGCCTGTATCACACAGGCCTTCCCTTCCTCCCACAGGGGCAGTGGTGGGTGGCCAGGTATCCTTCAACTTTTTTTCAAGACGGGGTCTCACTATGTTGCTCAGGCTGGTTTTATTTATTTCCAAATAAGGCCATATCCACAGGTACTGGGGTTAGGCCTTCCACCAATCTTTTGAGGGGGCACAGCTAGGGTGGACAAGGAGGAAAGGTTTGGGGCAAGGATGCTGGGTTGGCCCACAGAGGCAGTGCTTACAGATACTGTGTAGCCCCAAGAAGAAAGTCACAGGCCCCACAGAGCAGCAGGCAGGGAGGGTGGACAGAAGGGGTGACAAGTCTCCCATCCACAGCACAGCCCCCTCTGGGCATCTTATGGGTGACATCACTCAATATCCTCGTGATGTAAATCATTTTTAGTCATTGCTTGCAGCTGAAAACATTCTAATGCTTTTATTATACAAATAAAATATGTAATTGTAAGTACTTGAAGCCAGTTCTTTGATTTGGGGCTAACGTATTACATGCTTTTCTTTCCACCTATAAGAAAAAGAAGTTACGCATTACTTATTTCCTTCAGGATCAATGACCCAAATGATAAATGAGAATCTTGTTCTTTTTTCAAAACAGCAAATGTGATTGCTTTTTAAGTACATGAAACTGTGCTTAAAACTCTCTGAAAGTTCAAATTAAACTGTGATTTTATAGCTATCTTTCCCATTATTAGTGATATCTTGTTATTTTCACAAGTTAAATTCTATTTAAATACATTTATGTATTACAGAATTGTCAAGTGACAGTTTAACCTGCTGAGGGAGTAGAAAAAAGTGTGCCTAGATTAAAAGAATGCACTTACACGAAAATAAAGATAAATGAACTAATAAATTACTAGTTTTTAATAAATAATCTCCATATTGAATAACTTATCCTTCTGGTAAAATATTTACTATGCTCTTTAAAACCTTTTTAATCAACCGAAACACTCAGGAAGCTTTAAATGATTGGATATCCTTTTGTGGCTTAAGAATTGAAATGATTTTTTACTGAAGTACATTTTAATAAGAGGCAAATTGATTTGAAGTGATTCAAGTCTTCATGGAGTGAGGGCTCTTCACACTCAGTTCCCTGGGCTTAGGGGTTGACTCCTCTGTTCAGAAGGTGGAAGAGGTCACACTTGGTCCTAGAGCTTGGACATTTTGGGTAATTAAGAATCAATTCCTTTTCAATTATTTTAGGACTAGTCCAGGCCCGAGACTCCCAATATGCTCCCATTTCTCTATGCAGTGCTTTCATGCATGGAAAATAATATAGAAAAATAATAAATGAGAAAGTTTATTAAAAATATGAATATCCAGCCCTTGTCCCAGATATTCTAAATCAGGATATACAAAAAGGGGTGCTGGGACCTGCATGTTCTCACTCATAAATGCAAGTTGAACAATGAGAACACATGGACACGGAGGGGAACATCACACACCAGGGCTTGTTGCGGGGTGGGCAACTAGGGGAGTGATAGCATTAGAAGAAATACCTAATGCAGATGATGGGGTGATGGATGCAGCAAATCACTATGGCACATGTATACCTATGTAACAAACCTGCATGCTCTGCACATGTACCCCAGAACTTAAAATATAATAATAAAAGAACCACTGCACTAATGAAAATGTCTCTGAGGAATAAAATATTCTTTCCATGTACGTTTTGTTGAAATCCGAGACAAAAAAAAAAAAAAAAAAAATCCATCGTCCTTAGACCAATTATGGAAAACAAGTATCCGTAGAGAACAGAAGAATGAATACTGCCAGAATATCAGGGATTTACATGCTGTTACAAACCTTTCAGGACTAAGACCAGATACAGGGTCATCTGCTGCAGGGGTTATGAAGTCCAGAAGAGAATATCAGGTTGGTTCCCAAGCAAGAAAAAGCTTAACATCTCAATGGTGTTTAACACAGCATAAAAGCAAATTACGACATCCATTTAGTTACAAGTATTTCAAAGAATTCTCACCAGTTTATTAGTCACTGTTAGGATAAAAAGGACTCTAAGTTCTGAACTTGCTGAACAGTAACTTCTTAGAAGCATTACTAGCAAATCTGGTCCACACAATTGTTCTGGAATACGAGTCAGCTTGAATAAATTCAAGATTTCTGGCAGAGTTGATGGTAGGGAACAATTTCCGGGTCAGTGATTCCAGATATTTTGTGCCAGAGTTTCTATGGGGTCTGTTTTTCATCACGGGGAAGACAAAGTCGGGTCACAGATCATTGTTAAAACTTGCCCGAGCTTGAGAAAAGGAGAGCGGCTCAGGAAAAGAATCTTCCAGGTATCTCCTTCTGAGGATGCTGGCAAATGTGCATCTGATAAAATCAACCTCCCTGATAAGGATTCTGATAGGAAGTCCAGCCCAGGGGATGAGGGCTCACAGACCCAGTGCCGACCCACGGTAACCATGAACCTCTTTAAAAGTCTACAAGCAAGACTGCATAATTTTGACAGACGGCTTTCAAAAGACTCTTTGCCTTTAAGATTCTTAATTATGGCCCCAGTGAACACAGGTTCTAATTGAGGGGCATCCAAGCCTGGCCTGCAGGAGAGATACCTATCAAGGGGAAAGGCTGATTTCTTTTGAGGACATTGTTTTGCAGCATTTCCTGGACTTACCGGTCATAGGCTTCTGTTCCATGAAGAATTCGGTCCAGTCCTTTGCCTCATTAAGATTTTAGAGCAGAATAAGTCAAATGGTGTTATGTTTTCAGGAGAACACATTCTTAAAATAAACAGCCGGCCCTGTGCAGTGGCTCACACCTGTAATCCCAGCACTTTGGGAGGCCGAGGTAGGTGGATCCCGAGGTCAGGAGTGCAAGCCTGGCCAATATGGTGAAACCCATCTCTATTAAAAATACAAAAAGTATCGGGGTGTGGTGGTGCGTGCCTGTAGTCCAGCTACTCAGGAGACTGAGGCAGAAGAATCGCTTGAACCTTGCACTGCACTCCAGCCTGGGTGACAGAGCAAGACTCTGTCTCAAAAAAAAACAAAAGCCATATTATGCCTAAAAGGCCTTTAAGATATTGAATATTTAAAGTTTCTTTGGGCAAACACTTACTGGGTTTTGACAGCAACTTGTAAAGACCAAGATAAGACGTAATAGAACTACAGCAATGGTTTACAAATGGAGTTTTTGAAGGCTGATTAGAGGGAGACGAATTCTAGCTGGAAAACTTTTTGATAATGTCAACAACTTTGGAGAGCTTCTGGAGTGAATGAGATGACACAGGTGAAAGCACCTAGCGCCGTAGCTGGCACAGGACCAGCAGGGAAAATGTCAGGCAGATCTGAAGCTGAATCCAGTTACCAAGTCATCACCTGTCAGGGAATTGGAAATCCTTTGATTCAAACAGTTGGGACACAATCGAATTGTTGAAGCACGCATGACACATGGATTGAATTAAATACCAGGTAACTGGAGCCAAAGCCCTGATTGTCCAAGTTGGAAGTGTCAGCTGGGTTGACACAAGCTTGGTGGAACCCCATGGCACTTGGTGAATTACATCATCAGACGGTCTGCAGTAGGCAGGCCTTCTTGAATGCAATTCTCGGAATCTTAAATTGTGCACTGGGGTCTAAAACCAACATTGCTGTCTGGCCCTGCCCACAGGAATTTGGAAGAGGGACCTGTGGTGCCGCACAGTCTGGGGCCTTTGAAATGCTCCTCAGGTGATTCTAATGTGCCACCAACGTTGAGAGCCAGCTAATTCTGGAATTAACCAGTGTTCCCAGTGTTTATAATCTAGACGCTAAGTCTGGAGGGTCTGTAGCAAACACTGTAGGTTACCTATGCAGTAGCCATTCTTTCCTTTCTGATACAACCCTGGTTTTGTTCTTGTATGTCTCTACCTCTGAGGGTCCAGAAGCTATCAGCAGAGCCTTTACACTAGGCCCAAGTGGTCTCATTAATGGGTTAAGCTGGGATGCCTCAACAGCAGCACTGCTGACACTTGGGGCTACACCATTCTTTGGGGTGACGGTTGTCCTGTGCACAGTAGGGTATTGAAGCAGCATCCCTGGTTCTACCCTCTTGATGCCGGCAGCACCCCAACCTGAGTTTTAAGATGGAGTCTTGCTCTGACACCAGGCTGGGGTGCAGTGGTGCAATCTCAACTCACTGCAACCTCTGCCTCGCAGTTCAAGTGATTCTTCCACGTCAGCCTCCTAAGTAGCTGGGACTACAGGCGTGCACCACCAAGCCCGGCTAATTTTGTATTTTTAGTAGAGACAGGGTTTCACCATGTTGGTCAGGATGGTCTTGATCTCTTAACCTCATGATCTGCCCATCTTGGCCTCCCAAATTGCTGGTATTACAGGCATGAGCCACCGTGCCTGGCCCCTTCTTCACATTATGAGACAAAAGGAAAGAAGAAAGACATTCTCCGGCTGGATGCACCCAGGTGGAACAAATCTGGCGTCTTGGTCTTTTTTTTTTTTTTTTTCTATTTTTTGAAACAGAGTCTTGCTCTGTCACCCATGCTGGAGTGCAGTGGCAAGATCTCGGCTCAATGCAACCTCCACCTCCTGAGTTCAAGCAATTCTCCTGCCTCAGCCTCCTGAGTAGCTGGGATTACAAGTGCCCACCACCATGCCGTTAATTTTTGTATTTTTAGTAGGGACAGGATTTCAACATGTTAGCCAGGCTAGTCTCAAATTCCTGACCTCAGGTGATCTACCCACCTTGGCCTCCCAGAAGGCTGTGATTACAGGCCTGAGTCACTGTGTCCGAACAGATCTTAGTCTTATTTTACTGAGGTGCAGAATTTACTTGTCCCAGAGCTGCCTGCCCTTGGGATTTCTTGCCATGTGAAATAATACACCCTGCCATTATTCAAAGGGCTGATTTCTGCTATTGGTAGCTAAATGCTTCTAAGCTGCTGGATCCTGAATCCAAACTATTCTTAATTATTGGGAAACAATACTATTCTCTTTTGGAATGTGGACATTTTGCAAGACCAATGTGAATAAATGGTCAAATTCTGTTTCCTACTGTCGGGACACCGAATTTGACCATTATTAGATTATTATTGTGAAGCAAGACAGTCAAGATTGTTATTGTGAGGCAGGACAGCATCTACATGATGGGTAGGTAGTTCACGTATGTGGTGTATACATAAGCTTTGGCAAAATGGGGCTCTGTTGAGGAGACAGCCCCACATTACGTACCATCAGTGTCAGGGATCCCACAGAGGCTGATGTTGTACAGCTTTTAGGTATCACTCAAACCCTAGGCAGGGGTCTGAGGAGCTTCCAGGCACCTCTTAGTGAGCCTCAAGTGTGAGAACCAAGCCTTAGGATTATTATTATATATTTTTTGAGACAAGTTCTTGCTGTGTCACCCAGGCTGGAGTGTAGTGGTGTGATCACAGCTCACTGCAGCCTCGGCCTCCTAGGCTCAAGTGATCCTCCCACCTCAGTCTCCTGAGTAGCTGGGAGCATAGGTGTGTGCCACCACACCCAGCTAATTTTTCTATTTTTTTTTTTTTTTTAGAGATGGAGTCTTTTTTTCTTTTTTTAAATAAATGATGCCATCCTGACTTGTTGAAACAAACTCTTCCTATTCCCATATTAACGTGTGGGGTTAAGTGCAACGTGCAGTCACAATTCCTCTCTTTTCATTTTGGGTAGTGATCCACTCTCCCCCTGCTCATTTTCATTCACTGAAGTTCTCAAGTGGCTGCAGCTAAAATCAGACACTTAAATTTAATACAAGATTCCAGGTGGTGGCTTCATGAGTCCATTTTAAAATCTTTGTTGCCTTAAAAACAAAACAAAAAAACAAAAACCGCCAAAAAAACAGTGACCCAAAAGGATGGTAGGCTAGTAGTAGGCCATGGAGGGGGAGTTTTTCTCCCCAGGGTTGGGTCTCAAGCAATAATTTTTGTGGGAGACCATGACGGGTACAGGAATGAAAAATAAACATGAAAACCTGTTTCTGTGGTTGTTCTTATTGAGGAGACCAAAAAGACACTGATGCAGGAGCACAATTTTGTACCAGCTCTGAATAAATTCCAAATATAAAACGCACTTCAAGTGTGTTTATTAATTTTAAGTCATGTTTAATTGAAAACACTACATTAGCCTCTTGAAACTAAATTTCAAGATCCAGCGAGAGTGGGGTTGGTAATTTCCAGACAGCCTGGACAGCTGAGATTTGGAACTCTCAGCTCACATGAAGAGGCAGAGGATCAGCTGTGTGAGTGAGCAGGGCAGGTGTGCAGCTGTGAGTCAATTCCAGGGCCATCATTAACAGCTGTGACCTCAGGCACTTGACTCCCAGTCTTGGGTTCCTCCTCTTTAAATGGGACTCATCATATGAAAGCCTAACTCAGTGTAGTTGTGAGGATTAAGCCAAACAGTGCAAACAAAATGCTTAGCACTGTCCACTGGTTTATTATCAATGCTTTCAATTGTGCTAGCTGTGAACAATCATTAACTGTAGCCAGTTAACTTTCAGGGCTAGATGTGACAACACATCCTGCAAGTTCCTCCATTTTAATCTAATTCAAGATACATAAACTGCAAAATACAAAATAAAAGAGGAACACAGTACCTGTTTGTGAAGGCTTCCATTTACTTTTACTTGTTTGGAGGACTCTATGTTCCCATAGCAACAGTGCTAAGTAAGGGTTAGAATTCCCAGGACTCACAAGGGCCAATTAACTCTTAGTTACCTGAAGCATTGTGTGTTAGTCCTGATGAGGTCAAACGATGGTGTACTTTACTGGTAATGAAACAAAGAAAAAATTGATATGAAAACACTTTAAAATCCTGTAGCTCAAAGGAGAGCAGGATGAACTTGGGGCCAAATGAGGAAACTGTGGGGCCATGGGGTTTGGGAGACAGGGCACTTCATCAAATATAAGGCTGTTTTCCTTGCTGGAGAGGCCCCCAGCCCCCATACTCATCTGTATTTGTCAGCCCTCAAGAGAATGTTCACTGCCTTGTAAATGAACAATAGTTGGAGAAGGAATACTTCATACAGTATAAAAAGATTCTTGGTCAAACATGGTGGCTCAAGCCTGTAATCCCAGCACTTTGGGAGGCTGAGACAGGAAGACTGCTTGAGCCTAGGAGCTCCAGACCAGCTTGGGCAACACAGCAAGACCCAGGTGTGGTGGCATGAACCTGTACTAGTAGCTACTTGGGAGGCTGACATGGGAGGACTGCCTGAGCCCAGGACTTGGGCTCCTAGTGAGCTATGATTGTGCCACTGCACTCCAGCCTGGGCAACAGAGAGAGACCTCGTAAACCAGCAGGTGAGAAGGATAAAGCTGAGCTCTCTGCTCTACTTTCAGAGCCTTTAATGTGCTAATTTCTTCATGAGGTTCATGAGGTTTCAGCATGTTACCTAAACCCAAGTGACCATAACCCCTTCCTTCCTGGAGCATCTCCAGGGGCAAGTGTTGTGGGAACATACCTGAGAAAATTCTGGAATGCCAGTCCTGGCAAGCCCTCCTCCTGCTCATCAGCTTCCCCTTCCAGCCGGCAACCTCCCCCAACACACCCTCTCCTGTTTTGCCTTGGGTTACTTGTACTTAATCTGTCCAGAGGTTTCAGTTGGTACTCTAATGTGATTTGTGCATTTCAATCTGAAAAACAAACAGATTTTTGACACAAAGGAAGCTTCATAGCAGGATTTCAGGCACCTTTATTCATGGCAGATATTTTTGGTCAGGGCAGCCTGCCTTTGAAATCGTTCCAGTACTTAAAGAGGTCGACTCCTGCCTAAGTCACAACTCTCCTACGACTGCAATCGGCCATATCATTTCCACTTGCCACTTACGAGGCTTGAGAACATTCAGCAGAGATGCAGGTTTCAGCTGGTCTGGTCAAGGCCTGCACAGTGTGTACGGGGCATTCTGGGGGCTCAATCCTGCAGCACAGCCTACTTGCCTGATCAAAGGAGGTTCTGTAGTTGGGTACCATGGGGGTGAATTCATTTTATTAAAGGAGGATTCAACTCCTTTATGTTCCCCATGTAATCTGTCTATAGGACAAAGTATTTCTTACTATTATAAATTTGCAATATAAACACCAAGACTGGTGTGGTGATACAAGTACTTAAAAAAGTCACGTCTTTCAATTTTTCAAGTTTTTATGTAAAAGCACTTTGTGGTGACAATCACATGGATCACCTTCCAGGTTATCAGCATCAGCCTGGAGGCTCAGCACTCATGGCACTGCGTTTTTGAGTGACTAGAGTTAAAAGGTTATTATCCCTGTCTTCTATAATCAACAATAACGCTGTTACTCTGCAAGAATTTAGATAAGCAACAGCTGAAGTAAAACAGTATTTCTTAAAAACTTGAGTCTACAAGTCATTGATCATATTCTAGCCAAGCAACCGGCATGGATTTCATATGGTCTCTTTTCCTTCTTTCTTTCTTTTCTAGTCAGTAGCTCAAAGGAAAGATGGAATGACTGAGTTTTAAAATCCTGCCAGATTTTTTTATGGTAACCATTGTAGATGAACCGTTGTAGGGTCCTACTGAAGTATTAGAATCTCATGCAAAACTCTAACAAATGCCTCATTACAGAAGGCTATTCTGTTATTTTCTGTACTGTAAAAGTTCTAACAAGAAAGTGGCAGTGGTTACTTTTCATTGACTTCAGCATGTGATCTCAGGGACTTAGATATAAGTCTAAGTTCTATTCTGAGTTTTAGCAACAGAGCAGTGACAGATATTCCTGAATAAGCAATCTTTAGGTGTTTTTAGCCATTTGAAAAGTATTGCCAACACACTATTTGGTGTCAGCTCAACAGTCACTTTGTGCTGAGAATTAAAGAACCCTAAAGTCTACAAACATCTGACTTCACCAAGACTAGAAGGGTTTACTACTTGTCCAATAAAAAATGACACAGCAACTTTTATCCAAACAGCAACTACTACAAAAGGAATGGCAAGAAAAAAAATATGACTTCACAAAAATACACTGAAAAATCTGACAATTTTATGCAGGAACCGCCAAAGTTTTAGTGTTTAATAATGAACAGCACAACTGACCAAGGTCCAAGATGTGAAGATACCATGTTCAAGAAACTGGGGGGCAAATCGCTCTATAAACTAAGTATACAGAATGTGGTAAGAATGCACACGTTATAATATAAACCTGTCTACACATCGTAGTTAGCTGCAGAAAGCCATTCAGTTTTCTCTTGGCTTGGAAAAGTGGTGTTCCAGATTCCAGTATAAATTATTAGGAACCTGTTGAAAAAAGAAAAATCATCAACATGTTTTTCATTATATGAGCACAAATAAAAATGACATATAGAACTATCAACTAAAAACCCCTTTACATGCCCATATTGAGTTAAGCTTATTTCTTTGCATAATATTTTAGCAAAAATAGATTTAACTGGAAATACTTTTTAAAATTCAGAGTCAGTTTCCTACTCCCATTCTTTTCTTTGAATGACCCCCATCACTAGCCAGTCTACAATCCTGAAATCCTTGTGGGAATATTCTCAGTCGGTTGATGGGAGTTTTGACTGCCACATAATATAAAAAGAGACCCACAGAAGCATCTAAGACTGGCAGGACACTTTTCCAGATTATCTCTGGTTAAGAATGATGATGACATAACCATAACCAGAAAGCAGTTATGTGATTTCCTCACACAGTCAATGAACCCCACTATTGCAAAGATAAAAGCAAATTGAAGAGTCTGTCTTCAACATCCCAAATCTGTATTTCACAGTAACTTCGAATCTGGTCCAGAGCAGGCCCAGAAAATAGGAAATTAGGCATCTTTAACTGTATATTCTCCTTAGCATTCTAGCAATCTAAAAATTCTCAGGAACCTTCTTTTTCTTTTTTTAACATAGTCTTGCTTTCTTGCCCAGGCTGAAGTGCAGCAGCATGATCACTGCAGACTCCAACTCCCAGGTTCGAGCGATTCTCCTGTCTCAGCCTCCCTAGTAGCTGGAATTACAGGTGTGTAGCATCAGGCCCAGCTAATTTTTTATTTTTTGTAGAGACAGGATTTCACTATGTTAGCCAGTTTGGTCTTGAATTCCAGACCTCGTGATCTGCCCACCTTGGCCTCCCAAGGCGTGAGCCACCGTGTGCCGCCAGTAACTGTTTTTTTTTTTTTTTTTTTTTTTTGAGACAGAGTCTCACTTTGTCGGCCAGGCTGGAGTGCAGCAGTGCATCCTCAACTGTAACCTCCGCCTCCCACAGTAACCTTCATTTTTACAGAGAATTAAAATGTTATAAATGAAACATGAGAAAAGGGAGTTTATTTTTCATACAGAGGAAAAGGCTCACAACGCACTGTACTGAGTTATGATATTGTACATTTACCTATCTTGCTATGTGGCATTTTTGTTTATTTGAGACAAAGTCTCACTCTGTCGCCCAGGCTGGAGTGCAGTGGCATGATCCTGGCTCACTGCAACCTCTGCCTCCCAGGTTCAAGCGATTCTCCTACCTCAGCCTCCTGAGTAGCCGGGACTAAAGGCATGTACCACACCCAGCTAATTTTTGTCTTTTTAGTAGTAACAGGGTTTCACCATGTTGGTAGGCTAGTCTCAAACTCCTGACCTCCTGATTCACGTGCCTTGGCCTCCCAAAGTGTCGGGGTTACAGGCGTTAGCCACTGCACTTGGCTGGTATTTTTAATTGTTAGGCTTTCCTCTGACATCTGGAACTATTCAGTGGAAATTTAAATGAACTCCAGGGTAAAAGCTTAATGTGGCTGGCCACAATCTAGTTCACCTATATCAAGTTACCAAGAAAGTCCCCAGAATTTAGGGCATTTAATAAAGTGATAATGTGGGTGACCTGTCAGCTATTTCTGAAAACAAAAACAAAAAAACGACCAATGGAAAATCTTCCAGGGACAGGCTTTATAGGCCAATAAAAACACCTTTATTAGCTGGAATGATAAAAACTCAGTGGTTATCTAATGTTAGCCTGTGGTCTTAACTAACAGTGATAGAAGTCTAATTAATAAAAACTGGGAAAATAAATTCATGTAAAGAATGAGTTTGGCATGAAAAATTTCGTAACATCAAGTCCACAGGGGATAAAGAATACAGGAATGCTTGCTGGGATCATGGCTGGGAACTATCTACAGAAAGTCTGACTACATCGAGATTATACTTACAGTTTCTCTCTCTCTACTCTTTTAAGAAAAAAAAAAAACTCAAAAAAAAAAAAAAAAAAAAAAAAAATTGCCCCCTTCCTCACCTTCAGCTCTTTTGTGTGGCAGGTATCTTGTTTTCACCTTCCAGTTCTTCCACCCCAGCCTGTGTCATCAGGTCTGCGATGTTCTTCTCCAGATCATCAATGCGACTACTCATATCATCGAGTGGTGAAGTTAAAGACAATGAGTGCCAACATCTCCTCATTGAGCCCTTTTACTTCAGTCCCTGTAGACTACGGCCTTAAACACAACGATTCTAGAGAAACTGGTCTTCCAATTTCCTTTAGACACTGTTATAGGCTGGCAGGTAAGAGTATAAGACTCTGGGGCATAGCTACCCAGCATCGGATTGCAGGCCTGACCTTTACTAGTGATGAAATCCCTAAACCTCAATTTATTAATTTGCTAATAACACTACAACCCACTCATAAGGTCATGCTGAGGATCACAAGAGAGACACAAACAAAAGGGCTTAGTTCGCAGTCCACAGTCAGCCACACCAGCCATAGGGATTGGTGGACAGCATGTTCCTTGAGCCAGGGATCTGTCTAGCTCAGCAGTACCCCTAGCCCTGGGTGCAGTCCTTCTCAGAAACACAGTACACTCCAAGCTCGGTAAAAAATTCTGTAAGTGACTGGCTGAAACTGCCCTGAAAACTGCTCATTTATCCCCACTACTGCCGTCAAACAGGCTCCAAAGGCCCACAGGAGGCCGACTACAGATAAAAAGGATATTTCTCCCAATGATCTGGTCAGACATGGTCTGAAATTTATCTTGCATCTGCTGCAGCAGTGTCTGCACCTAAGAAAAATCGAAACAAACACGGTCCACACTGATCCTGAGACATCTTCCTGGCATCACGACAGGAGCCCTGGTCCCGTCGGCGGCACAGCTGCCCAGCTCCATTTCTGCCTCTGGGCAGCTGTGCCGCCTTCAGCAAGAATCTTCCTTCTCGGGTCTTCTGTTTCCCCACCTGTCCAATTAGTCTGGTGGGCTGGGGAGGCCGCCGCTACCCAAAGCTCAGGGTCTTTAGGTTGCTTCTGCCGGGCTGGGGCACCCGGGGGTGTGTGAGGAGCTGAAGGGCGGGGAAGGTGCCCAAGGGAGGGGCGACGGACCCGGGGGGCGTTCGCGGCAGGTGAATGGGGATACCGGAAGGGGTCGGGCTTGGGGGCGATCGCGGGGAGACTTTCCCGCACAAAAAGCCCCGGGGCACAAGGTGGCCGGGAGCCTCGGCCAGAGACACTCCCAGAAACGGGGCCTCCGCAGACGCGACGCGCAACACACGACCGCGGTGGGCGCCCCTCTGTCCGGCAGGGCCTGGCCCGATGCCGCCCGGGAAGGCCGCGGCGTCAGGCCCGCACAGCCGTCCCTTACCACCGAGGTGAGGTCCTGCACGGTCTTGGGGTCAGTCTCCGCCATCTCCCCGACGCCCAGCTTGGCGGTGATATCTCAGACCGTCACCTGCACTTCCGTTTATCCGCGCAGACGCCTCAGGCCGCTGCTTCTCGCGACAAGACCAGCGGCTCGCGGGGCCGCGGGGCATTATGGGAGTAGTAGTTTCTCCCGCACCGGAAAGGCCTCGAGGCCGCGCGCTTCTGTTCCGAGGAGCGGCCCCACCCCGCCCTCCCCGTCGTCTTTTGCATAGCCCCTCCCCTTCCCTCTACGCCGCCTCTCCCGCAGCTGGCGGCTGGGGGCGTGGGAAGTGAGACCAACTCAGAGACGGAGTAATGGAGGTAGAGCGTGGTCTTGGCCTCCTTTCCAGGCTGTAGTCAGTCGAAAGACGGCTTTGGGTTAGTTTGGACTGTCAGGACGAACTTACTGAGCTTTTGCCCTTCAACAAGACCCACTGTGCCCTACAGCCCCCAAGTCAAGGAACATTGCCCCCCGGGAAGCCCCATGGCCCCTGTCCTGTCACCCCCACCCTCTGAGGGTGGCCAGCGTCCGCAGTTTAGCCCAGTGGGTTCATTTTACCCGTCAGGTCCGAATGAGGGGATTCAGACAGGAAGCTCTCCATCATGCCTGGCTTCTTTCACTCCACCCGATGCCTGCTGTTGAGGGGGCAAGGCTTCGGGCGTCAGGGTTAGACTGTGGGTTTGGGTGTAGAAGGAGGTGGGCACTGCTGAAACTCAAGTTCCAACCCCACAGATGGTATTTAGGATTGGGTCCCTTGGCAAGGGGATGAGAGAATCCTTGACTGCGGGCCTGGCATGTTCCAGAAACTTTTACACATCTCTTTTTTTTTTTTTTGAGACGGAGTTTTGCGCGTTACCCAGGCTGGAGTACAGTGGCGCAATCTCGGCTCACCGCAACCTCCGCCTCCTGGGTTCAGGCAATTTTCCTGCCTCAGCCTCCTGAGTAGCTGGGATTACAGGCACGCGCCACCATGCCCAGCTAATTTTTTGTATTTTTAGTAGAGACGGGGTTTCACCGTGTTGACCAGGATGGTCTCGATCTCTTGATCTCGTGATCCACCCGCCTCGGCCCCCCAAAGTGCTGAGATTATAGGTGTGAGCCACCGCGCCCGGCCCACACATCTCATTTAAGGACTGCACTACGTGGGGGTCAGCTCCCCTTTGACTTAATCTGGGGGGAGGCTGTAAGGGGTTAGACCTGTTTCAGGAAAGGGTCCTCATCCAGACTCCAAGAGACCAGATTCTTGGATCTCATGCAAGAAAGATTTGAGGGCGAGTCTGTAAAGTGAAAGCAAGTTTAAGAAACTAAAGAAATAAAAGAATGGCTACTCCATAGACAGAGTAGCGCTGAGGGCCGCTGATTGCTCATTTTTATGGTTATTTCTTGATGATATGCTAAACAAGGGGTAACTTCTTGACGCTGTGGCATTCGTAAACTGTCATGGTGCCAATAGGAGTGAAGCAGTGAGGACAACCAGAGGTCACATCGCTGTCTTTGTTTTGGTGGGTTTTGCCCCGCTTCTTTACTGCAAGCTGTTTTATCAGCAAGGTCTTTATGACCTGTATCTTGTGCTGACCTCCTATCTTATCCTGTAACTTAGAATGCTTTAACTGTGTGGGAATGCAGCTCAGTAGGTCTCAGCCTCATTTTACCCAGTTCCTATTCAAGATGGAGTTGCTCTTGTTCAAACGCCCCTGCTAGACCCACCAGTGTCTCTAACAAACCTGGAATCCTGTTGGCCTTGAGGCATAAAACTCAACTCCCTTTGCCACACCTTCCCCCTTACTCACAACTTTGCTCCTCACTCCACACCCCTAATCTTTCCCTACAGAGAGATCTTCCTTTCAGTGTAAAGATGCAAAACTTTTTTGTAATTGGCTGTTGTCAACTGGTATTTGGCTAGTGCTTTACCCGACTACTTGAAATAAACATATCTCAGGGTTTTAACTTAATCCTCGGAAGACCCTGTGATATAATTATCATAATTTTACAGTTTTGAGAAAACAGACATAGAGGCATTAAGAAACTGGAACAAGGTCATCAAATTAAGGAAGTAAGAGATGCAGGACTTCCTGATTCTACATCTTCTCCTTTTTTTCTATTATTCTAGAATTCTCTGAGTTTTTTGAGCTTAGAGCAGAGTTTCTCAACAGCTGCAACACTGGCATTTGAGTCAAATCATTCTTTATTGTCAGTGGTGGAGGGATGCCCTGTGCATTGTAGGATGTTGAACAGCATCTCTGCCCAGGCTGAAGTGCAGTGGCACAATCTTGGCTCACTGCAACCTCCGCCTCCTAGGTTCAAGCGATTCTCCTGCCTCAGCCTCCTGAGTAGCTGGGATTACAGGTGCAAACCACCATGCCCAGCTATTCATAAAAGGCTATTCATAAAACTTTGGAACTCCTTAAAAACTTGTGATTAGCCGGCTAGGCATAGTGGCTCAGGCCTGTAATCCCAGCACTTTGGGAGGCTGAGGTGGACGGATCACGAGGTCAAGAGATCGAGACCATCCTGGCCAACATGGTGAAACCTCGTCTCTACTAAAAGTACAAAAAATTAGCTGAGATTGGTGGTGTGTGCCTGTAGGCCCAGCTACTTGGGAGGCTGAGGCAGGAGAATTGCTTGAAATCAGAAAACGGAAGTTGCAGTGAGCCGGAAGTTGCAGTGGGACCGCACCACTGCACTCCAGCCTGGCAATAGAGCAAGACTCTATCTCAAAACAAACAAACAAAAAATAGCTAGTGACTAGCCAAGGTGAAGTAGGGCCTCAAGCTTCTGACTTTAGACTCCAATCCCTGGGGCTTCCACACTCAGCAGAGAAAGCAGGGTGCCTGCACCCTGAATTTCCAGGCAGATCTGTCTTATGGTCTTCTGAGGGTTAAAACATTGACATATGTTTATTTCAAGTAGTCAGGTAAAGCTCTAGCCAAATGCCAATTAACAACAGCCAATCATAGAAAAGTTTTGCATCTTTACTCTGAAAGGAAGATCTCTTTGTAGGGAAGGATGAGGGGTGTAGGGTGAGGGGCAAAGGTGTGAGTGAGGGGGAAGAAGCGGTGAAGGGAGTTGAGTTAATTCAAGAACATGAATTAGCACTAGGCTCTGGAGTTTTTCCTTTTCTTTTCTGGCAAGAGACTTGGGTTTTTGTTTTTGTTTTTGTGTTTTTTTTTAAATGCTGATTGGAAATTTTCTTCACATAAACAACAAACAAACTTGATACTCTTTCAGTGGAGACATTATTTGTTCATTTATTTTTTGCACTTTAACAGATACTAAGTATGTTTTCTCTGTGTGGAGACCAAGGTCTGTTAAAGAGCTGCTTTTCACAGAAGCTTCACTAATTTAAACTCATGGCTGACATACTCACCTTGTGAGGCTGACATACCAAACCTAACTGAACATTGTTCCATTTACAAAACCAGTGTACTATGTGTAAGGCACTGGTAATTAACCTTTAAACTTCAGTTTTGAACAACCCTCATTTTTAACCTTTATTTAAGTGTGATAGTTGCCTTACCTCCTCTTAGCATTTTTTTAAAGCTCTTCTGAGATTAATTGCATGTTGTACCTCCCGTTTTTCCATTCAACACAGTTTTGTTTTACGTGTGCTTATTATGGTACTTTTATAATTGCTTTTTGGTTCAAGCTGGGCCATTCTTTTGACATGCCTCCTTTCTTAGATCTATACTATGGAAGGTGCAGTGGCTCACACCTGTAATCCCAGCACTTTGGGAAGCTGAGGCAGGCGGATCACTTGAGATCAGGAGTTCAAGATCAACCTGGCCAATGTGGCAAAACCCAATCTCTACTAAAAATACAAAAATTAGCTGGGTGTGGTAGCCAGCACCTGTAATCCCAGCTACTCGGGAGGCTGAGGCAGGAGAATCGCTTGAACTGCGGAGGCGGAGGTTGCAGTGAGTTAAGATTGAGCCACTGCACTCCAGCCTGGGCAACAAAGTGAGACTCTGTCTCAAAAAATAATAATAAAAGACACTGTGGAAGGTGTTGGTGTGTCCATGTGGTCACATGCAATGAGGTGCTTTGTGCGTTTGCCTTGTGTGGGCAGCGATAGAATGATCCCAGCCGGGCCTTGGAGAAACTGGGATGTGTCCTTTGCCTAGTTGCACCTGCATCAGCGCTGTAGGCCCAGCCCTGGGGCCCAGCAGCTGCTTCCCTGGTTTGCTTTCCCCCCAGGTTGCCTCAGGCTGCTGCTGAGCCCCCCTTTACTTGACGGACAGTGTCACAGCAGGGTCAGCAAAGGGCTCCTGTTCCTTCTAGCGGCCTGGGCTGCCCTACCCCTGGCCCTTCAGTGGCCATTCCAAACTTTTCTGATTTCCCCAAACCCAGGATTTTGTCCGCTTTACCCTCAGAGGATGACCTTATATTCTCTTTTGTCGAGAAAATAGAGACTGTCCATCAAAACCCCTCAACTTCCGTCCTGCATGCAGTCATGGTTCCTCCATTAACACCAGTGTCACTGCTTAACAGTCCTTTCTGTTTCAGGAAGAAGCATCCTTCCCCAGTCACAGGGCTCTGCATTTGTCTAAGGCAGAGAGACCTGGGCCCTGATCCCATCTCTTCCATCAACTCCAGGAGCTTGCTTCCTGCATTCGTTTTCTTTTTTCCGATGATTCTTTCATTTCAGCACATTAAAGTGCCCAAAAAAAAAAATCAGTTGAGGCCAAGAGTTCAAGACCAGCATGAAAAACATAGCAAGAACCTAAAAATAAAAAAAAAAAAAAAACCAAAGAAAAAACCCAAAAAACAAATAGAAAATGGAAACCACTCCAACCAAGGTGAACCTCCACTGACCCCGTGCCCTTGTTGAGCTCCTGCTCACAGGTGAGGTTCTAGAAAGGAAGGAGATACTGTCTTAGTTGCTGGATCCACCTCCTTACCTTCTGTTCATGCAACTTTGCTTGTTCTGCTTCTACTAAAATGATTCTAGGTGCTGTGTGGAATCTAAGTGCCTACTGCATAAGTGTGACTCACATGGTAGGCATTCATTCATTCCATTTTCATTTCTCTTTGAGTGACCCTGACAGGCAGAGGGTCTCAGCTGAATGTTACTGTGTCTTTGAGACCCCCCTAATCCTTATTTGTCTCTCCTTTTAACACAGAGAGTATCATACACAGACCTTAAGCAGGCATAGTATCTCGCTAAAAGTTAATTATGCTTTTTTCATCGTATTTATTTTGATTGCTGCTTTAGTGTATTCCGCATGATACTGGTTTTTCATTTAGGTAGTATGTGCGGTTTTCTTTTTCTTTCTTTTTTTTCTGTTTTTTGAGACAGGGCCTTACTCTGTCACTCAGGCTGGAATGCAGTGGCTCAGTCACGGTTCCCTGTAGCCTCTGACTCCCAGGCTCAAGCAGTCCTCCTGAAACAGGCATGCGCCACTACTCCTGGCTGTGATTTTCATATTTTTTGTAGAGATGGAGTTTTGTCATGTTGTCTAGGCTGGTCTTGAGCTCTTGGGCTCAAAATGTCTACCCGCCTTGGCCTCTCCAAATGCTGGGATAGGTATGAGCTACCATGCCCAGCCAATGTACAGGCTTCTTTTAAAATAAATTTAAGCCAAAATTATAAATGTAAAATTATATAGTTTAAAGCCAGAGTTGTAGCTGATGGTACAGGTGGCATTTCAGTGTGGCAGAGTTAGTCAAGGTGCTGAGAAGTGAGACAGGGAGATGGCTAAATAGTGACGATATCCTCTTGGGATTAAAGTTTAGCAAATTCTGCCTTGAGAGAAGGCAGGGAGCCACAGGGTAAAGAGATGGGGTGTGCTTTGAAACCACATGGTTATATAATTTGATAAGGGGAAGCACAGGAACTATGACTGCATCAGGGCAGCACTGTCACTTCTCCCTAGGGATAAAGTCAGAAAGAAGACGGAGGAATGTCTGCAGGTGTTGGGTCCCTGTTTTTCAGGGAACAATCCTTCAGGTGCTAGTAAGCCTCAGGAAGAGGATGCTGTCCTGCTGGCACGAGGAGGGGCTGGGGCAGGACAGTTACCAGCCAAGCACAGGTACGGCTTGTTACAGACACAGAACGGCAGATTTAATTTAGAAATACCACCATCCCTGTACCAGTCCTCTTGGCTTGGATTCCCATGTAAAAATCCAGGGTTGCTAGGCTCTCAGGAGTGTGCCCTGGCTAGAATGAGTGGATATTTTGCCTTGTGTTACCAAAGCACAGAAAGGTCTCTTTGAGGCCTTGTTTATAAACAAACAAACAAACAAACAAGCCAAAACGCAGAAAACCAGAAAATTGCTTTTCTGGGGAAGAATGGTGTGATCAGTAGTTGCTCTGACACATCTCAAATTCTCTTGCTTTTGAATTAAAGCATTGGTTTCTGTTTCTTACATTCTTTTGAGGCAAATTTCCAAATCAGTGTCTCCATGACTGGCTGCCAAGGCATCCATTTGCTATTTATTTACCCAAACGAGCAGTTTCCTGGAGACAGACAGCCCAGCGGGAACGGAAAGTTTTCTATAGAGTAGATTGGCAAGTTTGGGTTTCCTCTGCTCCACCCTACCATCATTGCCAACCTGCTCAGTCCTCAGCACTTGCATGCATTGTTTGTGATGACACAGTTTGCACCTGGTGATAAATGGGGCAGTACTGCCTTAGCATCCAGCAGGAAAAGTGCCAGGGTGGAGCCATGCATACCGCTTAGTAGTCATAAGACCTACTGTGAGACAGTTTTAACTGTGTGAGCCTCAGTTTCTTCATCTATAGAATGGAGCTAATGTCTATTTCAATATCCCATGAATTACATAAATTATGTATATGATGTATAATTATGTATTACACATAAATTACATATATGATTACAAGGTAATGTGTATATACACATCTATATAGATACCTAAAGTATCCAGCTCACAGGAAGCACTTATTAACCTTCCCTTCCCTCTGTGTTTTTTGAGACAGTCTCGCTCTGCTCTGTCGCCCAGGCTGGAGTGCAGTGGCACTATCTTGGCCCACTGCAAACTCCGCCTCCTGGGTTCAAGCGATTCTCCTGCTTCAGCCTCCTGAGTGGCTGGGATTACAGGTGCCCATCACCATACCTGGCTAATTTTTGTATTTTTGGTAGAGATGAGGTTTCACCATGTTGGCCAGGCTGGTCTTGAACTCCTGACCTCAGGTGACCAGCCCGCCTCTGCCTCCCCAATTGGTGGGATTACAAGTGTGAGCTACCGCACCTGGCCTCTCCTTTTTTTTAAAAAAAATGATCTCACTAAATAACCTTCCTGCTCTCTGTCTTTATCTATCTATCTCTCCATCCGTCCATCCGTCTATCATTTACATATCTGTTTTTCCAAATCAGAATGATTGACTCTTATGATGGGAGAAGAGAGCCAGTTATTAAGCGGGAAGCACTTGGTTTTAGTCTTGGTTTTTAAACATCATAGACTAACCTGGTGTGGAGTCCTGATAAGTAAGCAACAATGAGGAAAGAGGGCCCAGGGAGGGGAGAACAACTGTTCCAAGAGACAGCTCATCACAAACAAGCCGCTGGCACAGCTACCCCTCTACGAGTGTAGCGTCCTCCAGCACGACCCTGTAAAACTTCTGTCTATCCCCTGCCTCTTTCCAGACAGCCTTCTCTGCTGTGCTGCCCGTTGCAAGGAAGCAACATACTTTGTCTTGAATAATCTGCCTTTCTTTACCTACAACTGTCTTGGCAAATAGATAAATTCTTTTTTTTTTTTGAGACGGAGTCTCACTCTGCCATCCAGGCTGGAGTACGGTGGCGCGATCACGGCTCACTGCAATCTCTGCCTCTCGGGTTCAAGCGATTCTCCCGCCTTAACTTCCCGAGTAGCTGGGATTACAGGCATGTGCCACCACGACCAGCTAATTTTTGTATTATTAGCAGAGACAGGCTTTCACCATGTTGGCCAGGCTGGTCATGAACTCCCAACCTCTGGTGATCTGCCCACCTTGGCCTCCCAAAGTGCTGGGATTACAGGCATGAGCCACCGCGCCCGGCCGGTAAATTCTTTTACCACCCACAACACCGGCCCCAGCCAGTTGCACCCATGACACAGCACCATTGGAAAGAAAGGTCCCTTTGCTCTGTCACAATGTTTACACTAGCCTGTACTAAAGACGGTCTAAGACTAAACACACAAGTTAAAAATCCCAGATAAGCTTTATTTGAATATTTCACAAACAAGTTACACATTTCTTTGCAACTACATAGTAAAGCAAATGTTAGTTTACAGCTCAGAAACTGTAAGCAATTCAGCAATGAGGCCCAAAGGAGTGACATCTGCCATAGAGTGAATATCTGAACATGACTAACTTTTAATCTGAGTGTTTATGAACAAAAAGCATTTACACTTTCTTAAAATGTTTATCTGGGGGGATAAAATTTCATCATCAGGACAGTGTTGACATGTGCATTGACAACACAGATTTTTTTTATATAGCCTTCATTTTTAACTCTCTACTATTCTGAATTCACGTACACGTTAGATATAGAATGTCTTTATTACTCTCTAAAGACAAAGCTTTTTAAAAAGTAGCAGAAAATAGTTTCCAACTTCTTTTCATAGTGATTCTATAAACCTCTTTCTCCAACTCTTCATAACTTCAGAGTGAAAACCTCCCTAGTCCTACTCCAACCAAAGCATTTCACCATCTCCCTACCGACCAGCCGGCACATGGAAAGTCAAATAGAGTGGTTCGAAGGCTTATCCAGCTCAGCAATCCTCCAGTGACAGATGTGATGATAGCAACTTAGCATGAGAGAGACGAAGTTTTTCTGCTTCCTTAATTTGCTGAGTATCTAAATTATTTCTGCTCAAATTATAGACTTAAATTATATAATTGACATTCTTATCCGAAACCCTCATATACACATCCATTCCCACCATTTTTCACTGTGTCTCTCTATCTGGTGTATGCTTTTATATGGACATAGTCACCACTGCAGAATTTTTTCAGTAGTGGGCTAACCTGTTAGCAATAGGAAATATAGTAAGGGTAACACACTGGGTATAGTAAAATAATTGTTAATTGAATTAGATGAACAATTTTGAAAACATTTTATCATTAGATGACTATGAAACATATCAAATCTCAACAGTCATTTAAGGAGAGAAGAGGCGGGTCTTTGTGAAAGATGTAACCAGATTATTAGATTATTCATCTTAGTGGTTTGGTAAACGGAAAAGGTAGGTGGCTTTTTCAGTGCTTGGGGTTCTGTTGGTGTGATCTACCCTGTTGATTTATGTTTAAGGCAGCTACACAGAAATAGATTAATGTGCTAGTTTTATAAAGTCAGAAGCTACTTAGAGAGCCTTTATGCCTGTTTGAATAACTCATAACTAAGCACAGTGCAAGCCCTTCGAGATCCCACCTCTCCTTCTCCCCGTTTTCTCTCCCCTCAGGTGGTTTGGTAGGGAGTGGGTACTCTGGAGTTCATAAGTTTCCTTTTTTTTTTTTTTTCATGGACTCTCGCTCTGCTGCCCACGCTGTAGTGCAATGGCTCACTGAAACCTCTGCCTCCTGGGTTCAAGCAATTCTTCTGCCTCAGCCTCCTGAGTAGCTGGGATTACAGCTGCCCACCACCACGCACAGCTAATTTGTATTTTTTAGTAGAGATGGCGTTTCACCATTTTGGCCAGGCTGGTTTTGAACTCCTGACCTCAAGTGATCCACCTGCCTCTCCCTCCGAAAAGGCTGGGATGACAGGCATGAGCCACCATGCCCGGCTACTTTTGATTAATTGAGATGTCAAATTAATCTAGGAGAAGCCCCTCATGTACCTGCTAACAAGCCATGGAAGGGAAGACACAAATAATTATATTATCTTGTACAGGAAAAATTTCTAAGGTCTCAATATTAATTTAGAACGATGTTAAGTTTTTTTTTTTTTTTTTTTTTTTTTAACAGAAAGGTTTTAGAATGAAGAAATAAAGCAGGAACTTAAAAGTTGGTAACAGAAGGTACTGTTGGTAAGAGGTACCTAATAGTTAAGGGCACCTCATAATAAAAGGTACTGTTGCTTAACAATAACTTGGTCTAGCTGCATCATCACGCTAATGTAGGCTTTGAAGTAGGGTCCTCTGGTCTGCAGTAGGCAGTTTGTTTGATTTTGCTGCTGAGTTGAGAGTGGCTTTGTGATGTCATGGGAAGAACATGAACCCTGGAGCCAGATAGCCTGGGTTTTGGCTCTGGAGGCCACTTACCTTGGGCAAGCCATTCAGCATTATTTTTTTTTTTTTTTTTTTTTTTGAGACTAAGTCTTGCTCTGTTGCCAGGCTGGAGTGCAGTGGCATGATCTTGGCTCACTGCAACCTCAGCCTCCTGAGTAGCTGGGAGTACAGGCACATGCCACCACACCCAGCTAATTTTTGTATTTTTAGTAGAGACAGAGTTTCGCCATGTTCTCTAGGATGGTCTTGATCTCTTGACTTCCTGATTCACCCACCTTGGCTTCCCAAAGTGTTGGGATTACAGGCATGAGTCACCACACCCAGCCTCAGCCTTCTTTATCTGTAAATTGGAGACAGTAGTTCTTGCCTCATATGCTACTGTAGGGATTAATGAGTTACTATTTATAAGGATTTTATACAGTTTGGGCACATAATAAGCAGTCAATAAATATAAACTGTTATTATAATTATTAATCACCTTTTTGGTACCATGTTCATAAACCCCTCCAGGAAAATTGTAGCCTCCTTTCCTCAGAATCATCTGGAGAGCTTGTGCCTGTGCAACTGCACCAAACCCAGGATCAAACACAGACTTGTTAATAATTTTTTAGTTGTCACATCTTAAGATCAAGACCCAATGTATTTAGTTTGGATAAAATGCCATCTGAGCTACTCTATGAGTATGATGGTAGGTGGCTGTTACATTTATCAGACTGTTTAAAATGACATTCTGGAATTCTGGGATGAGCTATCAAAATTTCTAATGATCTTCTTTAAGAGCCAAAGCCTTATTTGCTACCTACCATGAAATCTGGCTGGATTTATTTCATTATGATGGGTAGAGTTGCTGGTGTCAGCAAAGAGGCATAGCAGGTATATCTGCCCTAAATGATGCTCTTTTGGAGAGACTGGCAGTACTGAAGGTGAAATTAGAAAATATGTGCATATTCTTATTAAAACGAATTATCCAAAATAATTAATTTATCATACGTAAAATGAAGGAGAAAATGTGATTTTTAATCAACTAAGGTGGCTGAGTATTAATAAAAGAAGTGAAGGTGTGAATAAAACCCTCAGATCTGTAATTGGGAAAAGCAATTTCTAGTTCTTACTTGACTTCATTTTTTAATAACCTGGACTCAGATAAAATGCATAGGTAATAATGAAATAACATTTTGATTCTACTATGGTTTTCAATAAACAATATAATATATTCCAGCAGCTTAACAAAACATCTATGATTCAGGAAATGCTACCACTTTGGCCTATAAGAATGGGTTTCTTTTTCTTTTTTTTTTTTTTTTTTGAAAAGTATTAGAACAACATGCCAGAAATATCCTGGTCTTGATTAGAACTTTGGGGACAGAGAATATGTTTAAATAAGGGAAAGTTGAGGCATATTCTACTTATTAATGAAGTATACACTTTACTCCTATTTTTTCTGGATTTTCAGCAAAGGTAAGCTTCTGGTTTGGTTTGCAAAGTGCAGGAGAGCCTACTGGCTCGAGAGAAAAGGAGAAGTCTTGTATTTGTTTCTTTCAGTGAAAGGTCGCTCAGCTCCTGTATTTCTCCCTGTAGGTGGCTGAAGTTTACATTGAAGGGTGATTTCCTGATTGCCAATTAGCATATGCGTCAGGCTACCAGCCACCTAACTGGCTGAGGATGCTCTTGGTTTGTTCAAGGGTGAACATTCTCCCCCTGCCTTGCAGCAAGAAGGGAGCAAGGTGCACCAGGGAGGCACGTGATAGTGCCCTATAAAGCCAGTAGAAGAAATCTTGTAAAGTGTGAATGCACAGGCTTAGATTCTCCTGTCCTTGAGTCAGGGGCATGTGCTTGCGGAGAATGACCCTGTCAAGTTCAAGGAGTGGCATTTCCTGATCCAGCAACAGGATTTGTTCCAGAGAAGAATCCCCAAGTCTTGGGACTGTTGACAGATGGCCGTGACTATGCTTAGTGTGGTCACTGAACTGAGAAAGGTCCCTCTCATCTTTGAGTATGCAATTATCTTTATGGCTGATTGCAACATCCTCAAATTGTAAGGTGGATGTGTCCACTGACCAGGCTGAGAGCTGGTACTTCTGCCTTTATAGACTCACTCACCTACTAGAGATGTATGAGGGACCCCAAACAGTCAGTCAAAAATGTTAACTTGCGCTAAGACAAGACCCAGCATCAGCAACACTAGACACAACATAGAAATCAGAGAAAAGTTACTGTCCAGCAGTTTTAACCACCAACACCCATTTATTTTAATGGAAAAAAAATTCTGCATTCTATATGTTCCAAAAAGATTTACTATTGAAACAAACACAATATATGGAAACTCTATCTGTATAATTTCACTACAACAAAGACAACATATGACTTCTACTTCCTACAGAAGGCTAACTGAAAAGCACAGTGCAAACATAGATTGCATAAGAAAGCATGTGTGTGTGCGTGTGCGGTTAAAACCTTTAGTAAGCAGCTGCATTAACATATGCTAAGACACTTACCTTACCCTAGTTCGTGGCGAGCTCTAATAAAAAGCCACAAGCTGTCACTAGTTTTTGTTTGATAGAAAAATTTGGTGTGAGCTTTGATGATTCATTTACGGTTTATCAACAAGAAGGTAATCTTAGAACAAGCACTAACTTTCCGCTTTTACATGCTCACAGAATACAAATCAGTTACTTTTCATACATAATGAACATCTTTTATTTTCAGGTTTGCAAACAACGGTAGTCAATTCACACAAAAGGGTACTTTTAAAACTACCTGTATTTACTCTATTTTATGCCTGTATATATGAAACAAACAGAGTGAATGTGCATAAATGTATGTCTGTACATGTGGGTATATATGTGTATACAAGATGGGACCTGTAGACCTCTTTGTATGCATGTGTGACCTCCATGATGACATTTGCAGTTGTACCTTTACTCAGGAGGGAGAGATTCTCTACCATGATCTGTGTCCCCGTAAGAATCAGTGTGACTGTGGATTCGGGACACATACACATGCAGGTGGATGCCCAGAAAGCAAATGTCAGCCCTTTTCTTGGCATTTGGTGGTGAAATTGCCTGCTCTGCTCCTCACCACCTTGGCACAGGATCATGGTATCGGATGGCAGTGAAAATTGGTTGTAGTCCTCAAACTCAATAAAGAGAAAGGACTTCTTTCTCTGCTCTCCCTCTCTGTGGACCTGCCTGGCTGGCTGTGGCATCATTCAGACTGAACGGGACAATGGAGAAGTAGCTTCAGAACAAAAGTGACAGCTCTGTGGTTTGTCCTCATGCTGACCTTGATGTGGGAGACCCTGGAGGGTTCAGTTGCCTTAGTTTTCACCCTGCCTTGCTTAACCTGGCAAGGAAGAACAGCATCAAAACAAGGCTTCTCCGGGATAGTCTCTCTCTATAAATACCGTGTATATACACATACAGATACTCATACATTTACCAATACTAACCCACAGACAAAGCTGGGTGCCTGGAGCACTGGCTAGTGACATGTTAACACACCAGAGAAAGTAGTCATTCTTCCTGCTCCCAGAAGATCGAGCCATATGTCACGATCTTTAAACATTCAGGGAAAATGCAGAAAATTCCATTAATCAAAGGAGGGAGGAAGATGCTGTCAAAATGATGAAGTACAGACTAAGTGAAATTGCAAAGAAACAAAAATCTGGAACAATTGAGGCCTAGTTGTGAAGTTCGATAGCTGTAAACCGCAATCTTCAGATTTGGATAGATTTTTTTTTTTCTTTTTCCTGTTGCTATGGAAACTTGGAAGTCAAGCTTCAGATGTCAGGCGTTCTCACAGACCTGAACAGAGAAGGTTCAGAGTTAAGTTGGGAATATCACCACTCAATTCAAACATTTTAGCTAAAAACCAGTTAAATGACGGGCAAGCTATAATAAACACATTTTTAAACATCACACGACTTTGGGGTTTTTTTTTTCCTTAAGGATCACGCTAGAAGACAGAATGAATGCTTATATCATAAAAAGCTGGACTTGTCTGAACATGCGTATGGTGACTTTAGATGCCAAACATCACTCAGACTGAGCTTGGTTGCTATTACCACTGTTACCATTGAGACTATGTCCTTCTTGTCTCTTAGCACAGAGCTTGGCTATTTTATGAGCAAGCTGTCTGTGTATTTTAGAGATTAGTGATGATTCCATATATGTATTGACTTCTATATATATTTATATATATATATATGAATGCGATGACTATATATATATAAAATGTATACATTGACTTAAGGATCACAAGTTACAAAGCAAGATACCTATTGATGGTTCTTCAAACATGGTATCCTTTTATTGAGACACGGTTTCACTCTATTGCCCAGGCTGTAGCGGCACAGTCTTGGTTCACTGCAACCCCTGCGTCCTGGGCTCAAGCGATCCTCCCACCTTAGTCTCCAGAGTAGCTGGGGCTACAGGCACGCACCATCATGCCTGGTTAATTTTTGCACTTGTTGTAGAGACGCGGTTTTGCCATGTTGCCCTCCTGGTCTTGAACTCCTGGCCTCACATGATCATCCCACCTTGGTCTCCCAAAGTGCTGTGGTTACAGGCTCACCTGGGAGCCACTGCACCTGGCCCAAACATGGTATAATAATTTCCTGTTGCTGCTGTAACAAATGGCCATAAACTTCAAACAACACAAACTTGTTCTTTTATGGTTCTACAGGTCAGAAGACTGAGATGAGTCTTATGGGGCTAAAATCACTGTTGGCCAGGCTGTGTTCCTTCTGGAGGCTCTAGGAAAGCATCCGTTCCCTTGCCTTTCCTGGCCTCTAAGGGCTTCCTGCATCCCTTGGCTCATGGTCCCTTCCTTCATCTTCAGAGGCAGCACTGCAGCATCTTCTCTTTCCACCTCTGGCCTCCCTTTGTTTCTGTCATTGCATGGTCTTCTAACTGACTCTTCCTTTGTCTTATAAGGACTTTGTGATTATGTCAGGCTCACCTGGCTAATCCAGGATAATCTCCCCAACTCAAAAAATTCTTCACTTAATCCCATCTGCGAAGTCTCTCTCTCTTTTTTTTTTTTGAGACAGAGTCTCACTCTGTTGCTCAGGCTGGAGTGCAGTGGCACGATCTTGGCTCACTGCAACCTCCGCCTCCCAGGTTTGAGCAATTCCGCTGCCTCAGTATCTGAGATTACAGGCGCCTGCCCAAAGTCTCTTTTGCCGTAAAAGGTAACATGTTCTTAGGATCCAGGGATTAGGACTAGGAGTACATCTTTGGGGGCCATTACTCACTCAACCATGAAAGTAGCATTGTGTTCCCAGAGGAAAAACGGCATCTTGTGGCCTACTGTGTTACAGTCTTTGAGAACATGTCACTCATATAGAAAACTTCACAGAAAGAGACATCAGCATAGCATGCCTTTAAGAGGCTGTCTTCCCAGCACCTGCTCGTGGCTCCTCCTTACGGCCAGCTGGGGGGCTGGGTCCAACATGGAGTCTGTCCCGCTGCTCAACTCAGCAATGTCAGCAGGGAGAGGTTCTGGCTCTAGGATGCCCAGATCCAGTTTCAAAATGAGGCATGTTTTTGCCTGCATTTTCCTTTTTTTGCCATCTTACTTCTTGCAAGCACTTTCTGTCTGGGTAATTCCAGCAGAGGAGTGAATTCCAGCCCAGGACTAAGAGTTCATGAAACTGAGTTAAGTATCGTGTCTACAGTAATAGTTTCCAAAGTCCTTCCTCACGCTCACGCTTCGCTACAGTCTTGCTCCATCAAAAGGAGGAGAAAAAAGACGCATTAATCAGTCTACAAGGGCTGTGTACTCATTCATCTGACCTTTGTTCTCACTCCTACTGATAACCCAGTCCTGCCTCCATAAAGAAGTGCCCATGGAAGACAGGCTGCCTTCTGCTCAGAACTTCAGATGTCTTGAGGCACTGTTTTCATTTTTACAATGATTGGGTCTCCTTTATGACCACGCTGCAAGACAGTTGTAAAATATGAACTATTTTTACAGAAGCCTATTAGGAAGAATGTTCTTAAGATGTTATTTTAGGTCAGATACATATTCCTCTTAGTTTTTTTTTTTTTAATGGTCAAAAGGCATTTATATTGTCAGGCTGGTAGAAAGTCTCCACTTTCTGTGTCTAATTTTGGTTAGAGAGAAAAGTGGGGTTTCTCAGCCTCCACACTGTTGACATTGGGGTTGGATGCTTCTTTGCGGGGGGTGCTGTCTTGCACATGGCAGGATGTTTAGTGATAACCTTAATCTTGACCCCCTAGATGCCACGAGTGGCGTCCTGCCGGGCATAATAATCAGAGTGTCTCTAGACATTTCAACTGTCTCCTGGGAGGCAAATTAGTTAAAAACAGAAAAAAACCAGCTTTGGCTGCATAAAATCCATGAAATAGGCTCCCATCTCTTGTTTTCAAATTAGAGTCTCACATTCCTGTTTTAAGTCAATTTAGATGATAACGTAAGTGATTCCTCCCAGGGCTACTCAGATGGTTACTCAAGGAAATTTATATAAAGCCCTTAGCTTGCATGTGCAAGGTGCATGGAAAACCTTCAAGGGTCAACTGTCATTGTCCATAATGTCATGTCGCTTTCAATGACCACAGTTCATCTGCAAAGCACGACTGCAGCCATCTGCAGGTGAGGACAGCCCACCCTGCCTGGGTTTCATGCATTTTCAGGCCCTGTCTCTGCCCATAATACATTTGACAATAGAAAGGACAAAATCCTGATACACTTTAGGAAATTCTAGAACAGACAAAACTGTTATTAGAGAAAGCAGATCAATGAGAGCCCAGACTGGGGAAAGGGGAGCAAAAGCCAAGGAAAATGTATTTTGATTAGGATGTGGTATACAAATCTGTATAGTTACCAAAGCGCATCAAACCGTACACTTGCAATGGTGCGTTTTATTGTATGCAAACAATACACTGAAAAATAAAAATTAAAAAGTGTTTAGTGCCTGTCTTTTGCTCATCTTGGCCCCCGATTTTTTTTTTTTTAAGGCATACACGATTTATTTTATTTTATTTTATTTTCGAGATAGTGTCTTCCTCTGTCCCCCAGGCTGGAGCACAGTGGCATGATCTCAGCTCACAGCAACCTCCGCCTCCCAAGCTCACTCGATTCTCCTGCCTCAGTCTCCCGAGTAGCTGGGAGTACAGGTGTGTGCCACCATGCCTGGCTAATATTTATAGTTTTGGTAGAGACGGAGTTCACCATGTTGGCTAGGATGGTCTCAAACTCCTGACCTCAGATGATCGGCCCGCCTAGGCTTCCCAAAGTGCTGGGATTACAGGCTTGAGCCTTTGTGCTGGCTCACATTTTATATAATGTTAATTTTTAGCTGACATAGGGTGGGCTGTTGTTTTTTAGAGATCGGGGTCGCACTATGTTGCCCAGGCTGGTCTCAAACTCCTGGCCCCAAGCAATCCTCCCGCCTCAGTCTCCCAAAGCGCTGAGATGGTAGGCACAAGCCACTGTGCCCAGCCCACTCACCTCTTTAAACTTCTTTACTGTGTCTGAGTTTGTCTACCTCCCACCCCCCATATAGAGACATTTAATTTTGGCAAACATAAATCATGATATTTGGCAGGCATCTCTAACATTTAAATGAACAATCTCAGAAAATGTTATGCCTTTTATTCAGGACCAGACCAAGTGTGTTTTTGAAGGTAAGTGGTAACACCTGTTTTTAACTGTTTTTTTTTTTTTTTTTGCTGGGGCTGAAACTACCTGTATTTCTGGTGCAAAACACTGGAGTGTCAACTGAGTACCCTTCTGGCTACCCAGGGAGATCCAGAGTTTCATTTTGCGAATGATTTCGACTTTACATACAGGCCCCAACTTAAAGTGGGATATAATCATGTGATGCTAGATACGGTGACTCCGCTTAGAGGGGAGCATAAAGCACATTCAGTATCTCACACCGAGCATGCCTGGATATGTCTTTTATCAATGATACTAACTGTGAAGCAATTCTTTAGGGGTTATCGAGCAATTCTGTCTCACGTTAACTTGATCCAAGAGCTCATTTGAGAGATGAGAAGTGGGAAATCCTTGGGAACCTGCTCATGATTGACATCTGTAGGTCAGGAGTCTCAAGGTGAGGACCACAAGAAAATCCCTTGTTGGTAAGAAAAAAATACTGCCAAATCTGTTTTTTTTTTAAAATCTAAAAAAAATTCAATCGTTAGTAATACTTAATATGTGGAGTGGTGGTAGCAGAATGTGGGTTATTATAAAAATATTGTATAAAAATAATCAAACTCCGGGCTTTGTGCTGGAGGCTCCTGTCACCTGGGATGTTGATGCCATAGGTTGGATGGGCCTGGAAATCTGTGTTTTAACAAGCAGGGGCACAGGGGCTCTGGTCTTCGTTTAAAACACTCATTTTCAGTCTAGAGTAGCTGATCCATGAGCAGTGTCCTGCAGTGCCTTGGTTCTTCAAATAGATGTCATTGAATCAGGCTTTGATGTCCTGAAACTGGATTTACAGAGGACAATGTGTGACGTAACCCCGCAAGTGTCTTTCTGCACACACACAACACAACGTACATGTACATGTGCATATGCATTCCCACATGCACACACATAGAATTTTTATCTTTGCAGTCATATAGAAAGTACTGCCCTCCAGTTTATCCGAACTCTGTTATACTTGAGTTCCAATTGCTCCTGGATCTCTGCAAGCATCGTTTCTCGCTCTGTCGCTCAGGCTGGAGTGCAGTGGTGCAATCTTGGCTCACTGCAACCTCTGTCTCTCAGATTCAAGTGTTTCTCCTGCTTCAGCCTCCCGAGTAGTTGAGATTACAGGTGCCCACCCCCAGGCCTGGCTAATTTTTGTATGTCTAGTGGAGATGGGGTTTTGTCATGTTGGTCAGGCTGGTCTTGAACTCCTGACCTCAAGTGATCCTCTTGCCTCGGCCTCCCGAAGTGCTGGGATTACAGGCATGAGTCACCACACCCAGCTGCAAATGTTATTTCCAGAGCAGTGGCTTCTAAGTGCTGGTCCTTGGGAAGAGCTGGGCTTGTGGTCTAACACTCACTCCCAGAGCTGGTGGAAAATGGAGATCTCTTACTGTAGAAGAGTTGGTCATGGTTAATAATTCAAATGCGTCTGCTGATAGAGGAGTCCATTGCACCGTCTTGTGGTCAGAATGAAGAAGCAGAATGGGGTGCAGCCAAGGAAAGCTGTGGGCTGATTCTAACATGAAGTCCATGTTTGTATAGCTCCCAGGCAAAGAATGGTTTTCACTTCTTTTTTTAATTTTTTTGAGATCGAGTCTTGCTCCGTTGCCCAGGCTGGAGTGCAGTGGCATGATCTTGGCTCACTACAACTTCTGCCTCCCAGGCTCAAGTGATTCTCTTGCCTCAGCCTCCCAAGTAGCTGGGACTACAGGTGCGTGCCACTATGCCTGGCTAATTTTTTTTTGTATTTTTAGTAGAGATGGGGTTTCATCATTTTAGCCAGGATGGTCTCGATCTCCTAACCTTGTGATCTGCTCACCTCAGCCTCCCAAAGTGCTGAGATTATATGTGTGAGTGTTTTCACACTTTTAAAGGGTAGTACAAAAGACAGAAACAAAAAACAATAAAGATGAATATGTGACAGAGACTAATATGGCCCACAAAGCCATCTGGCCCTTTACATAAAAAGTATGCTGAGCCCTGAGTTAGAGTGACAAAGATGGGCTCTGCAAATGTAATACAGAGAGGGAGAAGAGTAAGTTGCAGAACGGTATGCCAAATATAATATGAATTATACAAGGTTTAACAAACTGCACAAAATAGAACTGTATGTGTTGTGTGTGAATATGTGTGAGTGTGTGAGTTTTTGTGTAGTAAAAGTATAAAACATCTGGACACACACATGAATAGCTAATTGATGGTAGCTATTGTTTCTGAGGAGAGAGAACAGAAAATAAAGCTGGGCAGAGAAACATAGGCAATTTGACCTTTGCCTGTAATATTTTATTTTGTGAAGAAAGAGAAAGGAAGGGGCTGGGCACGGTGGCTCATGCCTGTAATCCTAGCATTTTGGGAGGCTGAGGTAGGCAGATCACCTGAAGTCAGGGGTTTGAGACCAGCCTAGCCAACATGGTGAAACCTCATGTCTACTAAAAATGCAAAAATTAGCTGGGCACGGTGGTGCATGCCTATAATCCTAGCTACTTGGGAGGCTGAGACAGGAGAATTGCTTGAACCCAGGAGGCAGAGGTTGCGGTGAGCTGAGACTGTACCACTGCACTTCAGTCTGGGTAACAGAGTAAGACTCTGTAT
>NW_016107474.1:1412223-1418312 GCF_001604975.1 Cebus imitator | reverse complement strand
AAAAAAAAAAAAAAAAAAGGACAAACATCTGAGCTGCCTTTCCATTCATACATTCATAGGTTAGGGCCCAGGTATGGGTAGCTATGTTTAAAAATTCCCCAGGTGCTTCTATTGTGCAGCCAGAGTTGAGATCCACCATCATCTACCCAGCTGATACTATATAAGAATGACTTGCAGGTTACTAGCAATGACTCAGCAGACCAGGCCCCAGACAGTACATGCTCATGAAGGGAATATTCCTACACTCTAGAAATCTAGGTCTAGGCTATCTGTCAGCACAGCAAGGGGCAAACAAGCATAATGAGTTGCTATAAATTCATGGTATGTGCTATGGTCTGAATGTTTGTGTCCTCCAAAATTCATATGCTGAAACCTAATCCCCAAGGCGATGGTATTAGGAGGGTGGGCCTTTGGGAAATTAGAAGGTCAGGAAGTCAGAGTCCTCATGGATGGGATGGGATGAGTGCCCATATAAAAGAGGCACCCAAGAGCTGCCTTGCCTCTCCCATCATGTGAAGATGCAGGGAGAAAGCATCATGTATGAGCCAGAAAGTGGGCTTTCACTAGACAATGAATCTGCCAGAATCTTGTTCTTGGACTTCCCAGCCTCCAGAACCATAAGCAGTAAATTTCTGTTATTTATGAGCCACTCAGTTTATGGTATTTTGTTATAGTAGCCTGAACAGACTAAGACAGTATCCAGTCTCCTCTGGACCACCCCTGCTCAAAGTACAGCCCGACTGCCAACTGTCTGCCCTTTGACCAGATTTCCTAATTTCCTCTCAGGCCCTGGCCCCATCTCTATCCCTTCATCTGAAATTGTCTCTACTTTACAGAAAAGACTCAGAAGGAGCCTCTGAGGGGCAGCCTCCTGATTCCTATTTTCTCTTTCTGATTCGCATGCTCATCAGATGAGATGAAGTTAGAAAGCCAGTGAGATAATCGAGGTAAGTGAACACAAGCATCTAAGACAGGTGGGTGGAGGCAGGGATGGATGGAACTGTTGCACCCATAGACTCTGTTGGGCTTTGCAGTGGGAAGACTGGGAAGGAGACATGGGGATGATGGTCATGATGATGGCAGTGGTACAGTCATCAGAGACAAGTCAGGGAAAGGGACAGGTCACAAGGGGACGACAATATGTTCACTATCAGAAATGTCTAGTCTGAAGGGCCAGTGAGATGCTGTAATGGCTTCTCCTTTCTTTTTTTTTTTTTTTTTTTTTTTTTTTTCTTTTTTTTTCTGATTGAGATGATTTCTCATTCTGTCACCCAGGCTGGTGTGCAGAGGCATGATCTTGGCTCACTGCAACCTCCACCTCCCAGGTTGAAGTGATTCTGCTGCCTTGGCCTCCCGAATAACTGGGGCTACAGGCACGTGCCATCGCGCATGGCTAATTTTTGTATTTTTAGTAGACACGGGGTTTCAACATGTTGGCCAGAATGGTCTTGAACTTCTGACCTCAAACGGTCTACCTGCCTTTGCCTCCCAAAGTGCTGGGATTACAGGCGTGAGCCACCACACCCAGCCCTTCTTTTTCCTTCTACCCACAGGACTCTGGTCTTGCATACAGCTTTACACACATACATGCCCAATGTTGGACTCTGTGATTTCCTGGTGGCTTGCTACTGTCACTAGGATGTAAAACCTTCTGTTTTCTTTTTCTGTGAATTTCCCAACTTCCTAATTCACAGTTACACCGATACCTTCTCAAAAGGCAAAGAGCAAGGCCCCAGAGGCTTTTGGACGGTAACAGTTACATATAAATCACCGCTAAAGTTAAAATTGGACTAGTAGTTCATAAATGAGGAATATTTGACACACGTATTTATTCATTTTATCCTCACATCTATGCATCTATATTACTCTGCATAATAATTCATTTGTTTAAAATAATGTTTCATTATATTATAGTCATTATTACTAGTCAGTGAAAAAACATTGTGAGTTACGCATTTATCCTTTCCCCTGCAGCCCAACCTCCATCCATAAATTCTCATGAGTATTCTCAGAAAGTCTCATCATACCTGTTTTAACCTTGCAAAAGATTATTCTGCATAATGTAGAGAGAAACGGGCCTCTGATAGAACAGTTAACTAATCTGGGCACATTTTCATTAGCTCAAGTTGAGCGGCATCTGTAGGACGTTTTGCTTACCATCTGGTTTGCAGGCTAGCAATGAACACCTTTGTACAATTCCTCAGACTGTCTGGCAGGGATTGTTAAGATGCCTTCAAGCATTAGGTGGATCACTTTTACATGTAACATGTTCTATCATAGAGACATACACAAAAGATGAATGATTCTTCCAGAATGCATTTTCTTGGAAAGGTATATGGAAAAACGCTGGTGTCATGGATCCTGTGAAGTTACAATTTCATACCTGTGCATGCACTGGAGTTAGGCCAACTTACAAGCTAAGCTGAAGAGGCTGAGGAGGAGGAGTGAGGGCAGGCTGAAGCGCAGGGCCCCCGCCGCGTTGCAGTCCACTTTGGAATTCCTGCAGGAGCACACTTGTACCCTGAGATCTGTGATGTTTGTCATGGGTGGTTTCCCTGAATCTGTCACCATGATGGGCAGGTTGTAGTTTGCTTTGTTCAGATTTTGAAGAAGGCTGACCAGGGCATGTGTATCTGTAAAGGGAAGAAGGATCCTGGTGAGAGAGGATGAGACTTTTTCCAATAAAAGAGTGAGGTTTTGGTGACTAAAATCACACCAAACAGATGTCACATTTTCATTTATAATCATGGGAATGCTTAAATTTAAATTGATTAACATCAAATAAAAATACCAGTTAAGATCCTCAATGGCACCTGCCACATTCCAAGGGTCTGGAAGGCACAAATGGCTGGTGGCTCCTGTAATGAGACAGGATGTTTCCATCATCAGAGTTCTGTGCCTCAGTGCCATCATAATCAATTTCAAGAAGAGCTCCTTTCATGAAGATGACTGAGTACCTAGAATTCCTCCCTGCAAATTTATTACACGAAAAAGCCATCTCGACAAAAAACGTATTCCACATCTAGAAAGCTAAGGTGAAAATCAACCTGCTCTCAATGTGGGCAGGACCCTGATCTGCTGTCATGGAAATGGGTTCCATAGCCTATGTTTTGTGTCTTTAGTTTTTTTTTTGAGACAGGGTCTCCCTCTATTGCCCAGCCTGGAGTGCAGTGGTGTGATCTCGGCTGACTGCAACCTCCACCTCCTGGGTCCAAGCAATTCTCCTGCCTCAGCCTCCTGAGTAGCTGGGATTACAGGCACATACTACCACAATGAGCTAAAGTTTGTACTTTTAGTAGAGATGGGGTTGCACCATATTGGCCAGGCTGGTCTCGAATTCCTGACCTCAGGTAATCTGCCCACCTTGGCCTCCCAAAATGCTGGGATTACAGGTGTGAGCCATTGCACCCAGCCTTGTTTTTTATTTTTTTAATCAGTCATCAGTCTACAGCTCTAGATTTGGGTGGGAACCCTCAACACAGAGACTGGATCTTTAAGCTTCCCCTCCACTTCCCTAATGCCATATGCGGTGGCAATATCCACTGTCACCCAGGCCACTGGGTGACACTTGGCAGTGGCTGCACCAGCTGGCCTCTTGTTCAGCCTTGGGCTAAAGTCACTCAGATGATGAGGGGCAAACATATTTTTTAATGCCCTTTTCTGGGAATAAACAGGACTAGATGCTGAGAAAAAAATGTAGGAGACAACAAAGTAATTTAGAAGGCATTTATCTATTAAGTAAAGCAAGGAGAAAAAAACAAGAGTGTAATGACGTGGAAATAAAAATAGGTGAAGCACGGTCATTACTGGAAGGTGACGGCAGCAGCAATAACTAATGTGATGGTCACCCAGTAAGATGGCAGATTAAATCAAAGAGCATTTTTCTGTCTTCCCTGAGCAGAGGAGAAACTACTTTTTTTAAAAAAACTTTTAAGTTCTGGGGTACATGTGCAGGTTTGTTACACAGGTAAACGTGTGCCATGGTGGTTTGCTGCACCTCTCAACCCATCACGTAGGTATTAAGCCCAGCATGCATTGGCTGTATATCCTGATGTTCACTGCCCTCCTCCACCCCCCACCAAAAAAACTCTTGAATGGGAAAGCTCCAGTTGGACAGAACTGGAGATGCTTATTTAAATTGGTTATATCCATAAAAACCAGCAAATAAAACATTAACCCCTCAAACAAGAGAAGGGCTGTTTTAATAAAAAAATAATCAGTGTAACAGAATTCATTCTTTAAAAAGCAGTAAAATAGACAGGCAAATAGAATCAATAACAAGCAAAAGGCACTAATAAAATAAGATATGAGATAGGGCTATAACAATACTTATGAGATTTTTAAATAGAAAATGTTATGCACAACTGTACAATACATTTGCAAAATCTAATGAAATGGGTAATTCTCTGTCTCCCTCAAAAGTTCTACCACGGATATAAGAAGTGAGAACCCTGACTAGGTCAATAGCAGGGTAAGTTCATTATTGAAGATGTCGTGTCTAATGTCTTTTTTTCCTTTACTTTCCTTTTTCTGTTCTTTGACTTTGTTGGGAGACAAAGTGAACTTAGCAGTTCACATTTGGGGAAGAACGTGGGTGAGATTGCGGATTTAGGGATACTTCATATTAATACATTGGTGTTTCAGTCTTCATAGGGCAAGTGATAGATGTTGGGTTAAGTTTTGAACTCC
Organism: Cebus imitator; assembly: GCF_001604975.1. Lineage (NCBI taxonomy): Eukaryota > Metazoa > Chordata > Mammalia > Primates > Cebidae > Cebus > Cebus imitator. Next base: position 1,413,623 of record NW_016107474.1, on the reverse strand, counting down.
ACCTACCCATATGGAAGGACAGATGGGAGGAGACATTGCTTGCACGTTTCATAAAGGAGAAGGAAGACCCATGGAAGAAGACATCAAAGTCAAGGATGATGGCCAAGGATTTGAAAGAAAAGCCAAGGCCGTCATTAGACTAAGTCAAGTTCGAGGAGGTCTGCAGCATACAATGGAAGGTTAGAGGCTGAAGATTCTTATCCTAGCACTTCTCTTTCCTTTAGTCTTTTATGAAGGCAGGTACACCATGAAAAGTCTCTTGAATGCGCTGGTGAAAGTTAATGTAAACACAGTTCCCTGTCTCTGAGACTGGAGAGACGCTGAGCCAAGAGCTACGTGGGGAGAAGCAGAGACTCCTGTATTTTGAAGGCCTAAGACTGGGCAGGTTGGGCAATATTCTTTGTAAGCTAGTTACAAAGAAAGAATCTGTCGAGTTTAATTAAAAGAAAAAAGCAAGAGAAAGAGGAAGGACAAAGAATCACAGTCTCGTGGCTGAGAACTCTGGAATGGCAGAAATGCAGAAACTACAGATGAGTCAAGAGAAAGTTCACTATTGGGTGATAGGGACACTAAGAGCCTAGATTTCACCACTGTGCATTGTATGTATGTTAGAAGTCTGCAGTTGTACCCCCTAAATATATTACATTTTTAAATAAAGAATACTGGAGTTATAGTATATAGTATATACAGTAGACAGGATAGGGTATACAACACAGGGCGTACAGTATAGAAAAGATCAGAGAGGAAGCAGAAGAGAAAATGTCTATGTTTGCTTTTGTAAGAAACAGCATTCAATATTTTTATAAATTGCATTTGTTCGCTGGTGGGAAAATTATCAGTGTTTATAATATGTCAATAACTTAAAATGAAACAAATGAGAATACATGAGAGAGTAGTAGAGAAAGAGCATTTTGGGAAAGAGAAACTAAACTGAAAGCTGGAAGAATAAAGAGGGAATGCTTTAACCAGACTTACTGTTGATCTTGGAGATCTTCCAGACTTTATCAGGAACGGTTTGTTTGTGGATTTCAAATTTGAAAGGATCCGTATTTGGGTGAAGATCCTTATCTGATGCTCCCAAAATGACCACACTGAGGTTTTTGGCATCATCACAGACTTCAGCTACTGTGGGGTAAATGAAGGGGGCATTGTCGTTCACGTCCTCCAGGGTTATCAGCAAAGTCCCAGTGCCCGTAGCAGGAGGGTTGCCTGTGAGAAAAAGGGAAGATGTTGATATGCAACTGGTATATTTGAGAGCAATTTACCATAGTACTTTATATGTTGTAAACTTAGTACACTTTACCATTATTTTATTTTATTTTTTTTTGAGACGGAGTTTCGCTCTTGTTACCCAGGCTGGAGTGCAATGGCGCGATCTCGGCTCACCGCAACCTCCGCCT